>NC_068983.1:53552865-53566602 GCF_001194135.2 Octopus bimaculoides
ATATATATATATATATATATATATATATATATATATATATATTAGAGAGTCAATAAAACATATCAGAAAAGAAGCACTCTCTAAAGAATAGAGCAGTAATTATTGAAATAAGAAGTCAAATTCTGGTCATAGAGTTACCAAAGGTTTCGTATCCACAAAAGTCACAGTCTTGTGGACAGCTCATTAGACCCTATACAGAGAAAAAAAGTTAAACATCCACATGGTAGACTAAAAGACTTTGTATAGCATCTGACAAGCTGTCTACAAAGCTGTGGCTTTTGTGGATATGAAAACTTTCATAACTCTACGACCAGAGTTTGACTTTTTATTTTTATATGTGTGTGTGTGTGTTTATGTTTGTCCCCTACTACTACTTGTTAACTGGTGTTGGTGTGTTTATGTCCTTGTAACCGTACTTAAGTACCATACTTAAAAAGCAAGAAATAAGTACTGGGGGTTGATTCCTTTGACTGAAAATTCTTCAAGGTGATGCCCCAGCATAACCACAGACTGACTGAAACAAGTAAAAAAAAAAAAGAAAAAGAATTTGTACATTGTTAAACATTTGTCTACAATTCTACAATGTGAACATAACTCTAGCCATCCATCACTCACAAATATGGCTTGGCAATATGTTTTATGCTTGTGTTGTTTTAGAAACAACCTATGTAGTCATAGACACAGTTTCAACCCTCATAACCTCAACCCTTTAGCATCTAAACCAGTTATATCAGTCTCAAATATTCCGTCTTCAAACTGGTCAGATCCTACCTCTCACACCTACCCTATCCATATTATTCTAAGAATAAACAATTACATTATTGAATCTCAAAGCTAAGAGATAATGCATGGTTAATGCAAAACAATGTGTGAATAAATAAGTATTACACTAGACAGAGTAATCTGAGTGCTAAAGGGTTAATCCTGTAGAATATCCAGAATGTGAAAGAGCTACAGCAGCAGTGAAATGGTACCCATTGACTGGCATAATGTTAAATTGCTTTACTCAAGGAAACAACATACCTCCTAGTTCCAGAATCGAACCCATGACCCAATGATTGTGAGTTCAGCATGCTAACCACTTGGCCATGCACCTTCACACCCCTGTATTATGGTTCATTTATTAATTGTAGTTCTATCCTATCTTTTGCAAGTCGTGTATTATGTATGTAGTGCATCAACTTTCTTCAGCTGTTTGGGATTATAGCATCAGCTGCATTTTTCTGACATGAAACTATACTATCAATATTAAATATATTTCCACCTACTAAACTGTTTAGTAATATTGAATGATGTTCTAGATAATGTTAATAGTTAATGTTATTTATGACAAGTAGAGCAGGAGAAAGCTCTTGATGAGCTTCATCTGTGATCCAGTTTATTCCTGGTTGTAGCTCTGCTTCATTCCACTTTTGAATAAAGTATGACTAGCACATAATTTTATTTCCCATCCTCTTTAAATATATGGCACTGTGCCAATGCCCAAAGCCACATATCCATGTAAGAACACATGGTGACTTTGCATTAATGTGAGATATTAATATTAATGTCTACAACTAATAGACAACTGTATTTGTTCATCTGCAGTTAACATGGATGCCATTCTAAAGTACTCATTATCTCGGTCCCAAATCTATTGGCAGTTCTTATTATTTAGTAAGAACATAATTTTATCATCACCCTCATTACGTCAATACCATCAAAGCCCTTTTCCATCTGTTTGATTGCTATATGTTTGTTCAGCATAAATGCACTGTTACCACATATAACTCCTCAACTTTTCAGATATTCTTATTGTTATAGATCAAACTAAAGATACTTTATATCTTTTCATCCACAACATATAATAGCTGAGACAATTTCATTGCTTGTATTGCATGAAATATAAAAAACAAAAAGCACGAAAGGAAAACAAAAATCAATAAATAGGCTGAGCCAGTTAAAAATCTTTTACATAGTCGCACCATTTGAGTGTGATTGTTACCAGCGTCACCTTACTGGCACGTGAAAAAACATTCAAGAGAGGTCGATGCCAGTGCTGCTGGACTGGCTCCTGTGCAGGTGGCACGTAAAAAACACCATTTTGAGTGTGGCCATTTCCAGTACTTCCTGACTGGCCCTCGTGCCGGTGGCACGTAAAAGCACCCACTACATTCGCAGAGTGGTTGGCGTTAGGAAGGGCACCCAGCTGTAGAAACTCTGCCAGATCAGATTGGAGCCTGGTGCAGCCATCTGGTTCACCAGTCCTCAGTCAAATCGTCCAACCCATGCTAGCATGGAAGGAGGACATTAAGCGATGATGATGATGATGATTTGACCTGTTCAGCATAGCAAACAAACTTACACAGCAAATTTCATCTTTTTAGTAGTAAAATTATATCTGAAAATTTTTAATCTTAGAATAACAAGTTCTGCTGTAAATATGATAGAGCATTTATTATATAATGGAATAGTCAAAAAAAGGTGATAATACTGGTGCAACCCCTGCATGGCCACAACCTTCGGGCTGAAATGCAGAAAAGAATGAAAGAATCTGATACCAAAAAAAACTGATGTGCTGGGTTATGTTTTGAGGTATATTTTAAAGGAAATTTTGGTCAATTAACTCTCTGCTATAGTTTTACTTAAGCAAAAAGGGAAGACACATAGCCAGGTGACTAAAATGTTGTTCTCACAATCACAAGATCATGGTTTTGATGTGATTCCCAGACTGGGTGGTGCATAGTGTTTGAGTGCAAAACACTTCATTTTCATGTCGCTTCAGTCCACTCAGCTGCAAATGAGGAACCCTGTGACAGACTGGCACCCCATTCAGAGGCAATGTTGTGATGTCAGTTACCTATGCCATTGGAACCATGTAAACCTATAAGGCTAAAGGCTTGAGACAATGTTCAGTGTTGTTGATGAAAGATCATAGAGACATTTCACAAGCAACAACTGCTAAAATATTAAGATCCAAAGGGTTAGAAGTTAAATTTCTTATTGCTTGTGTCTTCTCCAGGTCTGGTTAATTCCATTGCAGTCATTCATTTTAGATTTTGGAGGTCAAACAATTAAGATCCTTTGCCTTCATATGGGGATTGTAAATGGAAATATATCTCTTAAGCCTAGAGATCTTTGAGGGCCAATCCTTAACTCTGGTTTTATGGAACTGAGCAGTTGATACAAAATGCCTGGCAGGCATTTCATCTATTTAGATAAAATACCTGCCAGGTTATGATAATTCATGGATAATCTGGCATCAGTATCTGACAACTAAATGAACTGATGTTGTATTGGTAAAAAAAAGACTTTTGTCCAAAACTCATTTAACTCCTTTTCTACCAACCCACCAGATTCTTTGATACATGCTTTCTGTTTTAAAGTGATCTGAATTAAAACTTTCATCGAAATATGTTAATGTTTCAAATACAAGATTAATAATGATTTTAAATTTTGGCACAAGGCCAAGAAGTTCAGGGGAGGGGGTAAGTTGATTACATTGACCCCCAATCTTCAACTGGTACTTATTTAATTGACCCCAAAAGGATGAAAGCAGAGTCAACCTTGGTGGCATATGAACTCAGAACATAAAGACAGATGAAATACTGCTATGCATTTTGTCTGACATACTAATGATTCTTATTTCTTTATTGCCCACAGGGGGCTAAACATAGAGGGGACAAACAAGAACAGACAAAGGGATTAAGTCGATTACATGACCCCAGTGAGTAACTGGTACTTAATTTATCGACCTTGAAAGGATGAAAGGCAAAGTTGACTTCAGTGGAATTTGAACTCAGAACGTAGCAGCAGACAAAATACCGCTAAGCATTTCTCCCAGCATGCTAACGTTTCTGCCAGCTTACCACCTTGATACCAGCTTAATGACGAAGTTGCTTTACTAAACTCTTCGTTAATTTCAAACTTAATTGAAATAAAGGTAACATATTTCAATAGATGGTAATATAAAGGTTAAGCAATTGCAACAGATTTTGAATTATGATCTAAGACAGGTATTTCAAAATATTCCCCCTGCAGCCATTCTATCCAACCATCTGTATGTATATGGATTCAGTCTTTGCCACAAGCAATTCAGATTGACCTCAGTAGAAAGTAAACTTGACTTCCATACGTCTACCAAATGAAAGAAATTGTTTTTAACCGCTCATTGAAAGTGATGTCTCCTATATGTGAAAAATATAACTAAACAGTTTCTTTTTCTTTTTCTTTTTAATATTAATTGATCAGTATTTCTATATAATTCTTCATAACATCACGAAAGACTGGATGAGAATGGTTTCTTGACCTTCAAACAGATTGCTGCAACATTGAAATGAAATTTAATGAAGAGATTCAGTGTCTTTTATTAACTAATTTGTAGACATACATGAACTCTTGACTGTTTCTACCTGCTACAAAAGCGACACAGTTTATGAGTGAACTTAACATGATTATTATTTCCTGTTATTCATAGGTGTACACACATATACATGTCTGCATATGACTATGTACTTATGTATGTCTGTGTGTGTGTGTATATTTATGTGATTGTATATATGTATATATATATCTGTGTGTGTGTACATACATACAAGGTGCTTCTAGAATGTTTGAGACTTTTTCAGAAGAGACATTTATTAATTTCAAAGCAGAACAAAACTCTAATCTCCTAAGTAGGATCCTTTGACTTCATGGCACACTTTTTGTAGTGCTCCAGCCGCTTTGTGAAGGCCCTGTTGAAGGGAAGCTGTGCAAGACCCTTGTCACATCATCCTTCATCTCAATAACTTCAAAACAACTGCTCTTGAGATTCTCCTACAGCTTGAGGAACAATCAAATGTCAAGGGATTAAGGTGTGGGTAGTAGGGAGGGTGAGGGACAACTGCATTCTGTAAACTAGTCAGCTGTGACAAACAGCACTTGGTATGGTGTGTTCAAAGTGTTGTTACAGCTATCTCCTTCAATCTGTTGCAGGTCAGTTTATTTAGATGTATAACAATGATTAACTAAAGTTACAGTAATATAGAACAGTTATAAGGTGACAAACTGGCAGAATCGTTAGCATGCCGAGCGAAATGCTCAGCGGTATTTCGTCTGCCATTACGTTCTGAGTTCAAATTCCGCCGAGGTCGACTTTACCTTTCATCCTTTCAGGGTCGATAAATTACGTACCAGTTGCACACTGGGGTTGATCTAATCAACTGGCCCCCTCCCGCAAAATTTCAGGCCTTGCGCCTAGAGTAGAAAGAAATATGGAACAATTATAACTGTCTCTCCTAAAGAAACATCCCTAAACTTTTGGAATTCACATCATATATATATACATATAGGGAAAGATGCATGCATATATATATATATATGTGTGTGTGTATGTGCGTATGCATGCATGGAGAAAGAGAGAGAGAGAGAAGTGATGGATGTTAAGTGTTGATGATGATGATATAATATTTACTGTTGTCTACTTTTCATTGCAGGGATGCTTCCAGTTCGATGGATGTCCCCAGAAAGTATATGGGATGGAATTTTCACAGCATTGTCAGATATTTGGAGTTTCGGTGTACTTTTGTATGAAATAGTAACATTCGGTAGTTTTCCTTACCAAGGCCTCTCAAATAACCAAGTTCTGGAATATATCCGAAGTGGGAGTCGTATCACATTACCAGATTCATGTTCAATTGAAGTGTAAGTTATTTCAAGTTGATAAATTTTATGACAGTCTTAGTAAATTGAAAAAAACTGATTGCTATAAGCTGTGTGAGAAGAAGCTTGCTTCCCAACCACATGGTTCCAGATTCAGTCCCATTGTGTGGCACCTTGGGTAAGTGTCTTCCACTATAGCCCAGGGCCAACCAAAGCCTTGTGAGTGGTTTTAATAGATGGAAACTGAAAGAAGCTGCTGTGAGTTTATGTAGGCACAGGCGTGGCTGTGTGGTAAGAAGCTTACTTCCCAACCACATGGTTCTGGGTTCAGTCCTACTGTGTGGCACATTGAGCAAGTGTCTTCTACTATAGCTTTGGGCTGACCAAAGCCTTATGAGTGGATTTGGCTGACAGAAACTGAAAGAAGCCCATTGTATATGTATATATATATATGTATATATATATATATATATGAAACAAAACAAAAATGCTACTTTCTTAAAAGTGGGTAAATTTTAATTTTCTTCTTTATAAATACATTAAAAGGCGATTGTTTTGGTTTTGTTTTACATGTTTCAGTTTTTGAAAAACCTTATCAAAAATATGTACTAAAATCGAATATGTAGAGAGAAAGGAGCTTTTAATAAAATTAAATTAACATTAAATGTGTTACCTCTACACATTTAAAAAAATATATATGTATATGTTTGTGTTTGTGTTTGTTCCCCTACCATTGCTTGACAACTGATGTTGGTGTGTTTACATCCCCATAACAAACAATATCGATAGAATAAGTCCTAGGCTTACAAAGAATAAGTCCTGGTGTCTCCAGTATGGCCACAGTCAAATGACTGGAACAAAATAAAAGAATAAAAAAAGAATGTGTGTTTGTGTTTGTCCACCACTGCTCAACAACCAGTGTTGGTTTGTTTACATACTTGTAACTTAGCAGTGTGGCAAAAACAACTAATAACAGGGTTAAACAAAAAAAGAGTATTGGGGTCAATTTCTTCAACTAATACTCTTCAAAGCAGTGCTCCAGCATGGCCACAGTCCAATGATTGAACCCTGCAAAAAAATGAACAATAAAAGATATTTAAATCACTATTGCACTTTTTTTCTGAGGTTATCTTTTTTCTCTTGATGAGTGTTTGAAGGGCCAGTGCCCATAAGCTGCACAGGCCCTCAGAGTTCAGTAAACATGATGCCATTAATATATCTGTTTATACTGCTGCAGGAAAGATGTAAGTAAGGAGAAGATTTCAGAGGGTCAACATTTTGGGGTGGAAAGACTGGCCAGTGTTTAGTGTAGTGCTGTGGAAGTATGGGTGTTGGATGTGGAGAATCAAAATGACAAGGTGGTGAAACACGTGGGTCAAGAGTGGCAGTATAATGAAGGCATAAGATCAGCTGGCTCTGAGGAAGAGTGGTTATTATAGTAGCAATAGAAAAGACAGTGAGAGGAGATAGCCTGCTTGTTGACAAGAATCTGAATGTTAAACAGTTGAGTGGCTTTTGCATGAGCGCTATCCAGAATGTTTGTCTTTTAAGGAGCAGTGCCATGCCACCTGCAGGACCAGTACTCTCTTGTGGGCCTCACTTGAGACCCTTGTTGAGTAAGGTTCTTTTTTGTGGGAAGGGTTTTTTTTTTTTTTTGTAGAAGGTAAGAACTCACCCAAAAGTCAAAGAAATTTTATTCATTACTTTAGTATACATACAAGACACATTATCAACCAGACACAAAGAGCAGTGGTTTGTAAGCTTAAAGGCAGGTAGCAAATGTTATGGGAAGCCCTGGGGATTGAATGGAAGAATGATTTAAAGTAGCCAGCTGGTAGAAACGTTAGCACGGCGGGCAAAATGCTTAGCGGTATTTCATCTGTCTTTACGTCCTGAGTTCAAATTCCACCAAGGTTGACTTTGCCTTTCATCCTTTCAGGGTCAATAAATTAAGTACCAGTTGTATATTGGAGTCAATCTAATCAACTGGCCCCCTCCCCAAAAATTTTGAGCCTTGTGCCTAGAGTAGAAAAGAATACTTGACTGGTACTTTATTTTATGGCTCCACCCACCGAAGGGATTAAAGGCAAATTTGACCTCACTGAGATTCGAATTCAGAACGTAAAAAGCTGGAAAAAATGTTGCTAAGCATTTTGTCTGACATTTTAATGATTCTTTCAGTCCTCCAACTTACTACACAAATATAAAGAGCTTGAAATGTAAAGCACATTATTCAGCATGTAAGGCTCTTTTCTTCCAAGATGTTCTACTCAACACATAATGTACTTCTCATTCTACAAGTCTGGTGCTTCTTACTCTACATGAAAACACTCTCCTTTGTACATCATGAGTTTTACATTTACAGAAGCACTACTCTTACAGTAAGTTGCAGCCCACTCTCTGTGTACACGATGTTACATCTTCAAAACATTTCAATCAGAAATAAGTAGTAGTTTTGCTTGATATTTAGGAAAGCCAACTTTATGAAACATGCTTTCAAGTATTGTCAATTACTTATCGAAAAAACAAAAAAGCTGATTTTCCATTTGTTCAGTGAATTGTTTGAGTTTTTCTTCCTCATTCATCCTAGTCACCACATATATCCCTTATTATTTTTGAACAGTTTTACAGCCTTTGAAATTGAAAAGAAAAATTAGCAAGTTCAAACAACTTCAAGGACTTTAGAAATACATTAAGAATCAAAATGTCTTGTTACATATTGACAGGAATTTACAGAAGCATATAGTTCCTATTTCAAACTAATAAACTTGCTGTTTATTTTGCTATGCAACTCATTGAAATAAAATGTACAACTACGTCATGATTTTCTGCAACAACTCTATATAAGAAAGATAAAATTCTAAATACAGCAAATAACAGATTATCTGTTTGAAAACTTTTTAAAAAGTATTTAAACATAAAAGAAAATAATTTTAAAATTTAAAACAACTAAGAACTTTTTGCAAGCATTACAATAAAATGCAAAAACAAAATGAAAACAGTCCTTTTAATATTATCCAGTTATCCAAAAGTATAATTTCTATTCAATAGAAATTGCTAGATGCATGAAATGAAGCATGAAATATTGAAGATATTCCTTGAAATAAATATATTCATATCTTTGATAATTCTTGTATTTCAAACTGTTTTGTTATTTTTCTTTTTATTTGCAGCTCACATGTCTCTGTTTTTATAATAATATGTCTAATATACATAAAGTAAAAATCTTCTGCTTTCTTGTGTTCACTCAAATATTTATTTAGTCATGTATTATTTATATATTTATAGAAAATTATATTTTAAGTTGAGGTTTCCAATTACAAATCACTTTTCCATTTGGAATATCTAACCTAAAACTATTATTTATGATACAGATTTTTATCAAAGCATGCAAAATTAAGTGTATTTGAAAGGGTGTGTGTGTGTGCATATTGCGTTTATGTACGTATCTAGAATATATGCACTCAAGTGTACATCAAGCATTTTTCAAATTCCTTCTAAAAAGATGAAAATCTTATAAAAACCTCTATTACATTTGACAAGCAGGAAGATCAACTTCCTTTTGTAATGGTAAATATTATGATTTCTTAAAGTCACTTATATTAGAAATGACTATTTTAATGTATTTTCAAAGTGTAATCTTTCAAGTCCTGACATCTTTACCACTGACAGAAAATGACAATTCTATTATCTGCTGTTGTATTTAAAATGAAAGGCAGTACGGTTTTTGATTACAGCCTTCATGGCTGTCAAATTGACAATTCAAATTTCTCACATTTCAGATTTCATAGCAATTTCATAAATATTTTCAATTCAAGCACAAAATGGAAAAAATTTAGCCTATTTAATTTGTTACTTCAATCGAAAACTATATTTTGAATATTCTGAAATAAAATTCTTTATTCTGGTTATTGTGAATACTAAAGCACTTTCTTTTCTATTTCAGACGAACACTGATTTATTCTTGTATGGCTTTCAATCCATCAGAACGCATAAAATTGGATGACATTTTACAAGCATTTTCAGAAAACACTGAATATCTACAGCCTTGTTTAGATGTTCCTTCGTCTAGTGTTGCTTTAGAAGGAACTTATTCAATTGAGATTGCACAACAATCTGGTCAAACATCTCTAAGTCATAACACCTCACATACTTTACTCCAGACATCCCCAGGGGCTACCTCAGAAGTCAGCACAATGTTACGGAAAAATAGCCCTGGGGGAAAACTATCTGCTAAAGCTCACAAATCAGGTGGCCATTTATTTGGCCGGCCACGCAGTAACAGTTCAATTGCTCCATTTAATAACTCTCGAGGGTCTGTTGTGATGACAGTACAAAATTTTCATATGAGCTCACCACAGATTCGAATGCAAGCACCTTCTTCTGTACCTATAGACAATAAGGTTGAGAGCAGTAATGTTTCTGACCAAGTTAGTGAAGTGTCACGTGAATTATGTCAGACTGTAACATCAGTATGAAAGTTAGTTGATCATGTAGATATATTTTATTGTCCAAATGAGAAAGAACAGAAGGTAAGTCTTCTCAATCAAAGAGATAATGAGCAAAACTGAAAAATCAATAATTTTCAGATATTGACATTCCATGTGAAGTTTTCTTTCATTGTTCAAAGTGTATCAGTTGGTCTGCTCACAGCCTGTCTTCCCTCAATGAAAACATACATGGTCACTGGAACTGAGTTGATTCCTGAATCTACCAATGCAGATTGCAACTACTCGATGTTATGTTTCAACTCTATCAAAACCCAAAGTCTTTATCTGGTAATTCTTTCAATGACAATAAGAATTAGAACTTCCATTATACTTTCATTGATCATATCAAACTTTATACACAATTCTGTATTCATTTTTCTCAAAGGTTTCTGTTTTTGTTTTTAATCATGATGTTATTACAGACCTTGCTTTTAAGGTTGTAATTTACCAAACATTAAATTCTTAAAAAACAAAAAAAATGAAAATTCATCTCTCACGGAGTATCTATGAAATAGTATCTTTGAAATACTTCTGTAAATTAGTATCAATCCTGAGGTCCTTTAATAATAATTGAAATCCCATATAAAGAATTTCAAAGTCCTTCCTAATTCCCTCATTTACTGTTTAGTTATCTTTACATTGGATTTCAAATATACTTAATACCAAACAGATATAAAGCTGACATACTTCTTATAGAAACTTATTTTAGATTTATTTATTAAACATTTAAATAGGAAAATAGCTTTTATGGTATTACAGAATTAACTTGAGTATCTCTCTATTATACTGTTAAGATAGAAAGATATTTTCAAACTATATGTACTAGTCTGTGTATTTTTGTACATGTGTATAAGAAAAACTCAGTATGTAAATATGTTTGTGTTTATAAATATAAATCTTTTACCAGGAATTTCTATTAAATGTGTAATACATAACTCCCATCGTACATAACTTTCCACAACAAAAATATTTCAAAAGGCTTAAATTTTTTCCCTTTTTTTTTTTTCTTTTCATTGAAATTTCTTGCCATAACCAAACAGACTCTTTATTTCCCACAAAATTAATGATATTTTATCTGCTGAGGAGATGTTTGGAAATATTGCCAATAATTTCTTTAAAAAAGGTTGGGTGTCATTGTCTTGAAAATAAAGAAAATAACTTCAAGCTGGAGCCTACTTCTCGGTAATGAAATAATAAACAAATAAAAATAATAACTTTACCATTTTTATTATAACTCAGTTTAAAGAATATGAAAAGAATATTTCGTTTTTCTCTTGTTAATTTAACATTTATCTGATATTTCTTTCTTTAAGAAATGTCTGAGATAACATTTAAAATAAAATAGTATTTGGAAAATAATTCAAAATTCCTAAACAAAACCAGAACTCCGTGTATTGTATGCAAAACTCTTTGAAGAGGAAATCATTCTTCAAAAGCAATGTCTAACCATGGTGGTTCTCCATAAATGGTAAAACTCACCACAGGGAATATGAACAAAGAAATAAGAAATGAATGAAAACAAAACAAATGATGATAATAATAATAATAATCTAGGGATATTTTTCATTGCATTATGAAAATAAATGAATATCATTATAAAAAGTAAGTAACTAAGTTTATTTCCGAGACCGGTAGAAATGGTTTTCATTTCTTAATAAACAAACAAAATTTCAATTCTATAGGATCAAATTCTTGAATTCAATTATGAAAATCTTATCAACTAAAAAAAATAAACAAGAATTTCTAAGATTATCTTTTAGATTTATGCTATACCAAGTACAGATATGTTTGTTGAAGAAACATATACCTATATAAAAATGTTCAAACTGTGGAATAAATTTTATGCAGTGAGAAAGAAAAGAAGTTCTCTAACATTTTGGGCAAAAACCCTTCATCAGAGAGACAAATGCGTTATTTACTGTTCCTCACAGTATTAAATTTATTCCACTGTTTAGACATTTTGTGTGGCTATTTGCCAGCGCAGACCATCACTAACTTCCTCAGATGCTACTGTTTCACAAAATATATATATGTATGAAGATACATATAGACAGATAGATATGGATAATATGTCTCTGCATAATATCCTTAGCAGTGGTGAAGAGAAGACTGTCAGAAACAAAAAAAAAAAAAAAAAAAAAAAAAAAAAAAAAAAAAAAAAAGATATGAATGGAAAGCCAATGGATCAATCTCACTTAATGTAAAACTAATCATGAAATTCCTAAGAACTTGGTTTTGACTGTGACCTTATTGAAAATGGAAAAGGAAAACTATATTATACAATTTGATTTCAATAAACTTGAAATGATTAAAAAAACAAAAAAAGGCAACTGGAACCAAATCAAAGGATTATTAGCATGCTGAATGAATCAGCAGTTATTACATGTGGTAAGGAATTATATTGATTGCTCCCTTTTATCACCTACAAATTTCACATATGAAATCTAGTATATTTTTTGATTCAAACTGCCCTAATGTATGTTTATATATACATAATCATGAAAATAAAGTCTTAAGAGCTGAAAGGATCCTTAACTCTAAGGATTTTTTTTTTAAGATCAAAGTGTTTTAATAATAAATATGTTATTACTCCAACATATTTTATTTTACACTTAAACATAACTGGATAGGTTGTTTTATTATTATTATTATTATTTTATATCAAAGTTTAGATATTTTAAATCAGTTTTAGCTTAAGTTTACGAATTTATACCAATTCCAGTGATTTGTGGCAAACCTCATATGTGGAAACTTCCTTTCTATCATTACTTTTTTTTGTTAATTTAAAAGCTATTGTGAATAAATAATCCCATCAGCTACATGATTCCTCCCAAATCAATCCAATGAGCCAATCAATGGTTCAATACAGCTCAGAGATCTTTAAAGATATACAAGACGATGATGGATACAAAATCCATTTAGCACCCTTTGTACCTGGTAAAGCACAATTCAGGTGTGTAGTGGAGAATTGTGCTTTGAGTGAGCTGATCTGAAACAGAACTCATTACAGATTTTGTTCATTAAACCAAAAACTACAGGGGTTAGCACTAATGGAAATATGTATGCCTCCACATTTGTTAATCAATTATAAACATTAAACTAAAATATACAAAAAACCTGACTGTTTGTATCCGAATATTTCAGACTGTTACTATGTAAACTATGTTGAATCAGGGAAGGTTACTTAATTTGTTTTTATATATTTTTGGGGCAGGAGTTTTTGTTTATTTCACTTAAAAAAAAAAGAAAATGTTTAGTTTCCTCCCTTTGGCATGTTCCTTAACGAATCAGCCAATTTCATCAAAGATTACCTTTTTATTTTCACCCCCTGTTTAATCAGTAAGAAATATTACCAACTCAAAAATTATGCATATGTTATATCTGTTTTATTTTTCTGTAATATATGTATATGTTTATATATATATATACATATATATACACATAAGTATATATATATATATACATATATATACACATAAGTATATATATATATACATATATATATACACATAAGTATATATATATATACATATATATACACATATGTATATGTAAGTATATATATATATATATATATATGTAAGTATATATATATATGTAAGTATATATATATATATATATATAT
>NC_068983.1:53567098-53576059 GCF_001194135.2 Octopus bimaculoides
TTTATATATATATATATACATATACATGTTTATATATATATATATACATATATATATATATATACATGTTTATATATATATATATACATATACATGTTTATATATATATATATACATGTTTATATATATATATTTATATATACATATGTTTAAATACATATAAATATATATATATATATATACAGATATACATGTTTATATATATATATATATATAAATATACAGATATACATGTTAATATATATATATATATATATACATCTATACATGTTTATATATATAAATATATATAAATATATACATATATAAATTTATATATATACATCTATACATGTTTATATATATAAATATATGCATATACATACATATTTATGTATATCAATATGTAAGCATGTATATATATATATATGTCATGAGTGTGTGTGTGTGTATGTGTGTGTGTACACATACATACCAAAGGGTTTCTACTTTCATTTATCTTTTATCTCTATATGTTTTATTTTACAACATACAAATACAAGCAATTTTCAATTTTTTATCCTTTAATTTAAACTCACCAAATCAATGATCATATAATTCCATTTTGCTAAAAAAAAAAAAAAATTAAAAATGATAATAACAAAGAACATTCTGGAGAGGATTACAATGTCTTTGAATATTGCATTTCTGTTGAGTTTTGTATTTTTTCTTGTTATTACAGTCAGTATATATTCACAAGAGTTCTAATTCAATGAAACAAAAAAAAAGAAAAACAATTTTGCAATTATCAACATCATTTTTAATATCAAACTCAAATCCTTGCACACCAATGAATAAATCTACCTAAAGATATACATATATATATACACACACATATATACACACACTCACACACATATATTTACATTTGTATATATATGTAAGTATATGCATATAAGTATATATATATGTGTGTATGTATATATATAAATGTATATACATATGTATGTGTATATGTTTGTATACATATGTACACATACCCATGTATCTGTGTGTGTATATGTATATATATATATACACACATATTTATACACACACATGTATATATAGATATATGTATGTATATATATATGTACGTAAGTGTGTATGAGTGTGTGCATTCGTGTGTTAGTGTATGTTTGTGTGGATGGAAATTTGATCTTTCAGAGATCATTACAAATGTACAAACTAGCAGCTACGAGGGGGATTGTCTTATCTCCCTGCAGCTTTGAAAGTTTAATGTTTTTCTTAATAAAGAGCAAATGTCAATGATGATGATGATGACTATGACGACGACGACGACGACGATGTGAACACACCTTTGAAATTTCTGTGAAAAGGAGTGTGGGGGAAATGAAATGAAACAAATAAAATGATATTTCGTTTTTCTGTCTTCTCTTCTTTTATATATTTTGGAACATTTGATAAATTGTTGATGGTGAATTTATTTGATTGCTCTTAAAACAAACTGATTGATGATTGCTTTGAAGCTGTTCATTGCTTTATGTTAAATTGTTACTTGCCTTCTCATCAGACAAAACATCATTTACTTCATCTCTGCTAACAATGTTTACTTTTGGTTATACCGGCTGCCATAAATTCCAGCATATTATTCAGTCTGGCAGATAAATGACCACAAAAATGTTTGGCTTAAAAATCAGACCAAGACCTATACTAGCCACAGAAGCTGACCTATCTACTCACCACAAGACATAAAAATTAGGTAAGCTATAAATGTACACAGAACTGATGTCGATCATATTCAATAATAACAATGCGGCACGGCATTCATTAGACACTTATTTCAGTTAGTTAAATAAGTTTACAAAACAACTTATAGCAGCAGGAGAAAATCAAGAGGAGAACACGTGAACCCTGTCTTCAAGTACTATACAAAATTTCCTTTGGCTTATTATATTCTTTATTTAGCTGGATTTATCAAAAATTAATTAAGGAAGGGCTCCAAGGATGTCTTTGCCCCCTAGTCACTGAGAACCTTTGCTTAGCTACTCACTTTTAGGTAAAACATATTTAACCCTTTTGATAGCAACCTGGCTGAGATCATCCCAGATTCTTTGATACAAACTTGTCTCTTTAAAATGATTCTTCAAAATATTCCATCAAAATTCCATGGTAATTTACGTTCCAAACAAATGAAGGCAGCGAGTGGACAGAATCAAATAGCAAGCTGAACAAAATGTTTAGCAGCATTTCATCTGTCTTTGCATTCTGAGTTCAAATTCTGCTGAGGTTGACTTTGGCTTTCATCCTTTCGGGGTTCATAAAATAAGCACCAGCCACACATTGGGATTGATGTGATCAATTTACACTTAACCCCTAAACTTGCTGGCTTTGTGCTAAAATTTGAAACCAATTTATGCTCTAAACACCAGCTTAATAACAGTTATTTTTCTAAATCTTTCAGTATTTTCCAAATTAATTGAAACAAAATGCTGAATTTCAATAAAAGAGTTAACCCTTTTGATGTCAACCAGCTTGAAATCACATGAGATTCTATGATACAAACTTTTCTTTTGTGAAAGAGATCTGTGTTAAAACCTTCCATCAAAATTTCAGGCCAATTTATGTTCCAGTCAGTAGCTTAATAATGAGAAAGTAATTTTATTCAATTCTTTATTATTTTCAAAATTAATAGGAACAAAAGCAATGTATTCTGACAGAAATATAGTTACAAAAGGAATAACATAACCTAGGGAGGGTATTTCACTCTTCAAATAGATGTGAGTGGGAGATAACAGAGAAAGTAAAATATGAGAAAGTTTCTTATTTCTTTATTGCCCACAAGGGGCTAACCAAAGAGGGGACAAACAAGGACAGACAAACAGAATAAGTCGATCACATCGACCCCAGGGTATAACTGGTACTTAATTTATCGATCCTGAAAGGATGAAAGGCAAAGTTGACCTTGGTGGAATTTGAACTCAGAACGTAACAGCAGACGAAATACCACTAAGCATTTTTCCTGGCGTGCTAACGTTTCTGCCAGCTCGCCGCCTTGTAAAATATGAGACAAAGTTTCTTATGGTATTTGACTACATCCCAAGTTCAAATTCTTTCCACATTCACCTTTCCTTTCATCTCTTCAAGACTGATAGAATATAAGCATTTTTAGAATACTGCCAGTAATATAATGAACTAAAACATTCAAGATTGCCACAGTCCAATGACCAAAAGCAGAACCATGAATGTATGTATATATACATATAGTAAAGGGTAAAAAAATCTCCTTCGGTCATAAATAACAATGGGGCTGCACCTAGAGAATACCCCTCCAAGGTACATGTCCAGACAAGATTGTTTATGGAAAACTAACAGTCACCCATGCATACCAGCCTCCCCTCTCTCTGCTACTAATGCTATCCAAGGGAAAGGTAAAAGCCGATACAGCTTGGCACCAGTGACATCTCAGCTCATTTCTACAGCTGAGTGAACTGGAGCAACGGGAAATGAAATGTTTTGGTCAAGAACACAATGCATAGCCTGGTCGGGGAACTGAACTCACTACTTCATGATTGTGAGCTTGATGCTCTAACCACTGAGCCATGTGCCATCACTTGGACCGACTCCTGTGCATTTGAGCATGGCCATTGCCAATACGGCCGGACTGGCACGTAAAAAGCACCCACTACACTTTCAGAGTGGTTGGCGTTAAGGAAGGGCATCCAGCTGTAGAAACTCTGCCAAATCAGATTGGAGCCTGGTGCAGCCATCCAGTTCACCAGTCCTCAGTCAAATCGTCCAACCCATGCTAGCATGGAAAGCGGACGTTAAACGATGATGATGATGATATATATATATATGTGTGTGTGTGTGTGTGTGTGTGTGTGTACATTTTTTCATTTATTAGAATTACTCCTAAAAAGAAACTATTTTCTAACAAAAACAGAAACTCTATCATCACTGATTTGGATAACAATAATGGTAATTGTTACATACTGAACCATAGGCAAGTCTTGCACATATTTATTGTTCCACTTACTGGTTACATCAATAAAATACATGTTAGCTAGTCTCTTACTTTGCTTGAAAATCCTAGCCTTTTCTGATTATCACTTAGTCATTTACTAACATGAACAAGTGTACTTGTAATTATTAGTATAAATATGAATTTATGATCAGAGTAAACAAGCTGCAGGTTTCAAAGCAGTTGTCCATAAATTTTCTTTCTGATTTTAAAGGAGGTGTATATGTCTGCAGGGCAGCTAACTTCTATCACTGTCAGTGACTTCTCTTTTCTGTCCCATATATATATATATATATATATATATGCACTTTGATGTACAAATGACATTAAAAGACTACAGTTTATGTGTTATAGAGTTCAAAGTAAAAACTTTATTACATGACTCAGTTACTCGATGTGTAAAATCTCTAATAATATAAATAGAGTACATGATGGTATATTTGGAGTAAAAGTAGCAAAGTAGCTTTGAACAAATAAATTTAAATACACACATACACATGATAGACTATGCACGCACACACTATATATATATATATATATATAGTGGTGAAGGAGTGGTTGTATGGCAAGGAGTTAGCTTCCCAACCACATGGTTCCAGGTTTGGTCCCACTGAGTGGCACCTTGGGCGAGTGTCTTTACTATAGCCTTAGGCTGACCAAAGCTTTCTGAGTGGATTTGGTAGACAGAAACTGAAAAAAGCTGTCGGGCTGGCAGAAACGTTAGACGCCGGGCGAAATGCTTAGCGGTATTTCGTCTGCCGTTACGTTCTGAGTTCAAATTCTGTCGAGGTCGACTTTGCCTTTCATCCTTTCGGGGTCAATAAATTAGGTACCAGTTATGCACTGGGGTCAAGGTTATTGACCTAATCTGTTTGCCTGTCCTTGTTTGTCCCCTCTGTGTTTAGCCCCTTGTGGGCAATAAAGAAATGAGAAACTGAAAGAAGCCCTTCATGTGTGTATGTATGGATGTGTGTCTATGTTTACCCCACCGTCATCACTTGACAGCCAATGTTGGTGTGTTTATGTCCCTGTAACTTGGCGATTCAGCAAAAGAGACCGATGGGATTAGTACTAAGGTTTCAAAGAATAAGTACTGGAGTCGATTTGTTTGGTCAAAGGCAATGCTCCAGCATGGTCGCATTCAAATGACTGAAACAAGTAAAAGAATGAAAGAATACATATATACATGAAGGCAGTAGCTTAGTGGTTAGAGGTATTCAGGCATAACAAGTACTGGGGTTGATTCATTCAACTAAAAATCTTTCAAGGCAGTGCCCCAGCATGGCTACAGCCAAATGACTGAAACAAGTGAAATATAAAAGATAAAAAATACATATGTATGTATGGAAACATGTTTGAAGAGCTGAAAACAATGGAAGTGCTGACAGTAAATCTTTCCTTCCAGGTCTGAGTTAATGTTTCTTGTAAAGGGTATTTTATTTTTTTCTAATTGCTAATTTTTAATTTCAGGAAATCTTTTTTTTTTTTCAAACATGTTTATATGCAGATAAATCTATTGTTTCTTATATTTGAAAGCCTTTTGCTGTCAGGATAGCAGATGGGAAAATATTTTATTGTTTTCTTCAGTAACCAGGTAAATATTGGGTTGTCCGGAAAGTTCGTGCCGATTTTTAAAGGAACAAAAAAGGTCAATAAATACTTGCCATTACATTTGTAATCGACCAAATATGAACCATTTTGTTGCACAATGCATCTCCATCTTTCCTTTAACTTGAAAATATCCTCTTCCCAAAATTGAGGTGGTTTCATGGCAAATAAGTCGAAAGGTAAGCTACCATAAATCGGCATGAACTTTCTGGACAACCCAATAATTGAGTTTTAGAAATGACTGTTTTTCCACCAGAAAAAAATGCACCCTTTGTCTTTCAGTTACTCTGAGAAACAGTGATTTAAATCAACAGAAAACTAATAATTTTAATTCCTTACAACCATATAGTTTTGAGGTGAGTCTCACTGCACAACACTGGAGAAATGTAACCTGCTACAGCCCCCAAGTCAACCAAAGCTCTGAGTGCATTTGGCAGATGGAAACTGAAAGATGCTCATTGTATATGTGTGTGGTGGGACATATGTATGTATATTAATGTATGTGTGTGTGTATGCGTGTTACTATCTCCTTGCCTTGATATTGCATGATAGTTGTAAGCATGTGTCATCATCATG
Source organism: Octopus bimaculoides (assembly GCF_001194135.2). Lineage (NCBI taxonomy): Eukaryota > Metazoa > Mollusca > Cephalopoda > Octopoda > Octopodidae > Octopus > Octopus bimaculoides. Next base: position 53,573,265 of record NC_068983.1, read on the forward strand.
CAAGCTGTGTCCTTTGTTTCCACTTTTCCATGAAAATATGTCTCGTCATGGAAAAATATGACTTAGAAACAGGTGAGTGTTGGTAACAGGAAGAGTATCCAGCCATAGGAAATTGGCCTCAACAGATTTCATTTGGCCCATCATGTGAGCATGGAAAAGTAGACATTATGATGATGATGAGGATGCTGATTATATGTAAATTCTCCCATATATATATATATATATATATATATATATGACAGGAAGGACAACAAAAGAAAGAAAGAGACATCGATATTATGTAAATAGAGGAATTTATCTGTAAAAATATGTAACACTTATTCAGTAGCCATGATAAAATTTTTTACAGAAATTTTCAATTGGCCGGATAACTGAAGAGATGTTGGCATGGGCTCCCACTCTGGCATCCGAAACTCAGAATTTTATCATGGCTACTGAATAAGTGTCACATATATTTACAGATATATACATATATAGTTCAAAACAGTTTGATTAGGATTCTGTATTACTTAAAATTTCAAAGTCCCTAACGAGGGCCTTTCCTCAGGCCAGTGGAAATCTGATTCAATCAAATCCCAATTCGATTCAATCAGATCTCCAACAGGTTAACATGGAATTTCCCAATGACAATGTAAGCTTCATATAATGAAGGTGTCCTTGGCCTGAAGAGTAGCTTACAGTCTACCCCTCGTCTGGATAATTTACTACTTCCAGGGTTCTGCCAGATATGAAATACATGTAGCCTGGATTTATCCACTCCATTTCCTAATCTTTTAATGTTTATTCACATCTAAAACCCCTGTTGCTAGCTGTGTGAACCATAAAATTATTTTTTTTCAGTTTATTGCACTTCAATACAGGAAAAATTCACAACCTTCTGTGCCAATAAACCACTATACACATTAAAATATGATATATATACATATATATATATGGTTTATATGAGTCCATGTAATGTTAGTTTCCAATTTTGGAAGAACACCAGCAATTTCAGGGATTACAGTGACCCTAGTGTTCAACTGGTACTTATTTTATCGACCCCAAAAGGACAAAAACAAAGGCAACTTTGGTGAAAATTAAATTCAGAACATAAAGATGGGGGCAAAATGCCACTATGCATTTCGTCCAGCTCATTGCTTTCAATCTATGTAATATGAAAAGAAAATCCCAATCCGTTATATCATAACTTAGATAATCCAGGTGTGCTTTATATGATCTATCATGATGATTGATATAATAATCCCACTGGTTATTGGAATGATCATAACTGATTAATAAATGCAATGCCTATATCTTTAATCTTTTGTCTGTTTTATTTTATACACTACAACAGATAAATGCTTTCTGGAGTTTTTGGATCCACTAGATGTTTTTTTATTTTGTTTCCTCTCTTTATCTGTTAACCTAGATTTCATATAGAGAGCGAACTCAGGTATTTATCTGGATTTCCTGAATACCCACCACCTTTTCCCAGTACATATACATATATACATACACGCATAAATATACAGGGTGCAATGGGTAAATTGTCACCATTTTATATTTTTAATTTCATGCATGCGCATTGTTTGACTTTGATTTTGTCGGCTATACAGTATACTAGAGTCAGTTGGGCACCGTCTATGAGAAAAACAGCACCATGATGTAATTTACTCGGCCAGAAATTTGGAAACATTCCAGAGTGTTTGGGTGTCAATCTGTGGATAGTGCAGAGGATTCAGAAAGAGTAGGATTCAGAAATGGTAATTACAAAGGTACAGAAGCTTGGAAAACTCACTCTGATCATTCTGATAAGAAAAGAACTCCTGATCCAGGCCATGATAGACAACGATCCCTCCATGTCAATGAGGTCTATCACCAGTGACATTGGAGTGTCTGAGTTTCTTATCAGGCAGGGAGTGCATAAAGACATTTGGTATTCCTCATACAAGATGAGAAAGGGCCAATTTTTATCCCAAGCCATCAAGGACAAGAGGAAAGACTGTGCTACGAAGCTTTTGAACAAACTCAAGCATCCCCTCCAACTGAACAGGCTTTGGTTTTTCTCAGACAAGAAAAATTTCTGCCAGGATCAGATGGTGAACACACAGAACAACCGTAGATTTTCCATGTCCCCAAAACATGTACTGAGAGTGATAAAAATCAAACATCTAGTCAACGTCAAGTTGTTTGGAGTGATCACTAGTGATGATGACGTTATGCCTCCATTCATCTTCCTACATGACCTGAGACTCAACACAGAGGCCTACATCAAGTGCTTGAAAGAGGAAGTGTTGCCCAGGGTCAAGAGGGTGGCTACTGGAAGTCCGTATGTATGGCAACAGGACTCTGTACTATGCCACACAAGCAGAACTCAATCATGGCCATCAGACAATTTCTGTGACAACATCACCCCTAACTACACAGACTGCAACCCCTTTGATTATTATATGTGGGGTGCAGTTGATTGAGAGATCAACAAAACTCCTTGTAACAACAAAGATGAACTGAAGGCAACGTTTATGGCAGCATATACCAACTTAAACAAGGAGACCATCCAGAAGAGTTGCAAGAGATTGCAAAGTTGTCTGGAGGCGGTGGTTGAAGCCAATGGCGATTTTATTGAATAGATTTACTCTTTAGTATTTCAAAGTATGTTTTATGTAATTTTGGTTTATATATATGTTAAAATGAGATGTCAGTGTTATTTGTTTAGATGACAATTCATTCACCGCATGGTGTGTGTGTGTGTGTATATATATATATATATATATATATATATATATCGTCGTCGTCATTTAACGTCCGCTTTCCAT
>NC_068983.1:53579829-53582959 GCF_001194135.2 Octopus bimaculoides
CGTCCAATTTAACTCGATTTGGATTTCACTTGCCTCAACTGGCCTACGCAGTGGAGTTTATTGTCCAACTTAACTTGATTTCGATTTCACTTGCCTCAACAGGTCTTCGCAAGTGGAGTTTAGTGTCCAATGAAGGAAGGAAGGTATGCATAAGTGGACTGGCTGGGCTTTAGATTTAGGTCTCACTTGGCTTGCCGGGTCTTCTCGTGCACAGTATATTTCCAAATGTCTCGGTCAGAAGTCATCGCCTCGGTGAGGCCCAATGTTCGAAGGTCGTGCCTCACCACCTCATCCTAGGTCTTCCTGGGCCTACCTCTTCCACAAGTTCCCTCAACTGCTAAGGTGTGGGACTTGTTCACACAGCTATCCTCATCCATTCTCGCTACATGACCATACCAGCGCAGTCAGCTCTCTTGCACACCACAACTGATGCTTCGTAAGTTCAACTTTTCTCTCAAGGTAATGATACTCTGTCTAGTATGCACACTTACATTACACATCCATCGGAGCATACTGGCTTCATTCCTTGCAAGCCTACGCATGTCCTCAGCAGTCACGGCCCATGTTTCACAGTCATGAAGCATATATATATATGATGTATATATTGATATATATATATGTTTGTATGTATAGATATATATGTATGTATAGATATATACATATATGTATGTATAGATATATACATATATGTATGTATGTATAGATACATATTTGCCATATATATATACATATTTGCCATATATATATATATATACATACATATTTGCCAAATATATATATACACACATTTTTATATACATATATATATATATATATATATATATATATACATATTTACCAAATATATATATATATATATATATACACACACACACACACATATATATAGTAAAATCAATAAAAAGAGCATCGGCCAACACCAGGCTCTTTGATGTCTGACCATATATACATATAATTTGAAGCTGTATTGTTTTCATTCTACTTTTAATAAGTTGGCTTTAGTAGAAAGGACATTGGTGTATTGGTTAGACTAATTTTTATTTTACTGCTTATATCCCTTCTAGTGTTCACCATTCAACATTGCAACAGTTGGAAAATCTGACAACAGGTAAATACCTTGAGACAGCCAGAATATTTTCCCTAGGGGCTCTATATATTGACTGTATATATATATTTAGTTAGTCAGTTGTCTAGTTTCATCTATGAGTGTATAAGTGTAGTGAAATCAAATGTAGACTGACTGCGAAAAGATAATTTGCCTGTGTATGGAAGTAATGAGCTCTCAGAGTTGTTGTTGTTGTTGGCACTCCGTCACTTACGACGTCGAGGGTTTCAGTTGATCAAATCAACGGAACAGCCTGCTCGTGAAATTAACGTGCAAGTGGCTGAGCACTCCACAGACACATGTACCCTTAACGTAGTTCTCGGGGATATTCAGCGTGACACAGTGTGACAAGGCTGACCCTTTGAATTACAGGTACAACAGAAACAGGAAGTAAGAGTGAGAGAAAGTTGTGGTGAAAGAGTACAGCAGGGTTCGCCACCACCCTCTGCTGGAGCCTCGTGGCGCTCTAGGTGTTTTCGCTCAATAAACACTCACAACGCCTAGTCTGGGAATCGAAACCGCGATCCTATGACTGCGAGTCCGCTGCCCTGACCACTGAGCCATTGCACCTCCACGCTCTCAGAGTACCGGTAAAGTAAACTGTGCAATGCCCAGAGGATTCTAAAGAAGTAGTTGTCAACTAGCTGAAAATTGTTGTTTACTTAATATTGGGTCATCCTACTATAAATGCAGTTTTTTTCAAATACATGAATTAAAAGCATGAGGGTGATGGGATAAACTACCTGCATCAACTTGCTATAAAAGTAGGTAGTAATTTTACTTTGTCCTTACTGTTAGTGCAAGTTTTGAAGAGTGCAGTTCAATCTTAAGTTATTTTTTCAAAGCTATAATAGAAGTGACAAAGGAGCATATTCGGCATATTTTGCTAAGGTAACAATGCAATAGAAAGTGCAAGGAATATTAATGCAGTATATGGGGATCAGACAATAAGTGTAAGCCAATGTCAACAGTGGTTCCAGAAATTCTGAGCTGGAAACTACAGCTTAGAAGAGGTGCTACATCTTGGAAAAGCTGTAGAACTCAACAAGGACATCCTGCAAATCCTGGTGGAAGAAAATCCCATTGTAACTAGCAGAGAAGCTTGGAGTTGGTCATTCAACCATTGATTGACACCTGCATGCCATCAGAAAATGACCAGCTTTGGTTTCAATGAATGAAAAACAATTCCCCATCCACAATATTCGCACAATATTGAAGTAACAGTTGAGTACTGGGGTCGATGCAATTGACTTAATCCCTCCCCAAAAAATTGCTGGCCTTGAACCAAAATTTGAAATTAATATTATGTATCTTACTGTAATATGGCTGACAACTCTTGATATTTACAAGATAGTGTCATAACGTATGGCGTGTCTTGGGCAGTTTCAACCCAGGAGAGACCATCACGCCTTGAGTGTAACAACAGTGAAATTCTAGGGAGAAAGCAAGTAGTAGTAGTAGTAGTAGTTATTGTAGTAGTCATCATAGTAGTAGTTGTAGTCACTGAAGTAGTAGTTGTAGTCACTGAAGTAGTAGTAGTATACCCCACACTTAATCACTTAGTTTAGAAAATAATTAACCTCAGCAGGATTTGAACACAGAACACAGAGAAATCCAGAATAAATACCGCAAGGCATTATTATCATTATTATTATTAGTACTATTGTATCCACCATTTCCAACGAGACTGCCAATTTGCCACCTAGTGCGTTATATATTTACATCACACCTTATGGAGAAGGTAGCTGGGTACACGAAGACATACGCCAGTCACCCACACCAACCAATCTGAAATGTTATGAGAAATCAATTAATAAAACATCGTAGACTATTAATTCACATTTCAAAAACTCTTGTTTTGAAATGTCATCTCATATACAGCAACAAATATAAAGAGGAAAAAATAAATAAATAAAATATAATTCAAATTGTTGATTCAAGTCTGGGAACAAAGTTTTGTTAATAGCTCCAGGAAAACAATTTTACTTATTCATTAATATATAATATATATATATATATATATAT
>NC_068983.1:53583059-53596124 GCF_001194135.2 Octopus bimaculoides
TATATATATATATATATATATATATATAGCCTGTTTTATTTTGTAATCCTGAATTAATTGTCTGAAATATGAGAATGCACTGTAGAAGTTTTCCACTGAATAACAATTTGATGCTAATAAAATTTTATTTCTTTCCAGAGTTGAGTGCAAAACTGAATCTCTACATCAAGTAAATAGATATCAAGAAATTCAGTAGTAGTAGTAGTAGTAGTAGTAGTAGTGTCGTATTTCATTTCTTTTGGCGCTTTATATTCTGTGTGCAAATGCTAATGAGGTCAACTTTGTCTTTCATTCTTTTGAGGGGGTCAATGGAATAAGTACCAATTGAGCACTAGAGTTGACGTAATTGCCTAACCTCATCCTCCAACCTATTGCAGAAAGGATTACTAGTACAGTATTTCAGACTGTGAAGTTGTAGATCAACTGGCTTCTAGTTTTTAGTTTAATACCTTAATGTTCTCAGTTCAAATCCATCTGTGGCCATGAGTTCTGATTGGGGAGAGAGCCAAGAAGAAGGGGTTGACCTAAGAAGACATGAGATGAAGTGGTGTAAAAGGATCTTTACTGGGCCTCACTGAAGTAATGAAAAGTACACAAAAACAGTTTATTTTACTGGGTTTTAAAACTATATTAAGCAAATGGTGGCTGTTTTTGGTAATTGTGTCATCTCAGGTGGTATTGTGTCGATTTCCTTATGAATCCTTTCTTTCGAATCCACAAGAGATCGAGGACGATGTCAGAAAACTTTTTTCTTTTAGGCACCCACAAAGGAAAAAGTCACAAGAGTTTAAATCTGGTGACCTTGCTGGTAACCCCACGCACCCTCAAAGTTTTTGGATAATTAATGATGAATACGAAAATCGTAGAACTTAAAAGAAAGAAGGTTTTGAGTAATTAATGATAAATAGGAAAACAGTAGACCTTTGCCTTCTAAATGAAACCTGTCCTGCCACTCTACCTCTACTTCAGCCCATACAGTGCCTCCTCCAAATGTGGAAGGTTTTTATGCCCCACCCTATAGAACTATTAATACTCCAAAAAAAATGCTTAGCAGCATTTCATCCATCTTCACACACTGAGTTCAAATTCTGCTGGAGGAGTTGACTATCTTTCATCCTTTTGGGGTTGATAAAATAAGTTCCAACAGAACGTTGTATTTGATGTAATTGAATCAACCCCTTTCCTGAATTTTCTGGTTTTGTGCCAATATTTGAAATCATTATTATTATTTACATTCGACGAATATTTGTCCTCATCTTGTTTGTTGTTAACACAATGTTCCGGCTGATATACCCTCCAGCCTTCATCAGGTGTCTTGGGGAAATTTTGAACCTGGGTTCTCATTCCTATGGTATTATTCAATGTTATTGTTGTTATTATTATTATTCAGGTCACTGCCTGGAATCAAACTCGGAATCTTGGGGTTAGTAGCCCGTGCTCGTAACCACTACGCAATATGCCCGTGGGCCTATGGCATCCCCAAGACACCTGATGAAGGCCAGAGGGCATATCAGCCAAAACGTTGTGTTAACAGCAAACAAGATGAGGACAAATATCTGTCAAATGTAAATAATTCCTCATCTCTTAAATATAGAACTGTATTATTATTCCAAAGATGGCAAGCTGGCAGAATCATTAGCAGACCAGACAAAAGCTCATCTCCATTTCATCTGTCTTTATGTCCTGAGGTCAACTTCCCCATTCATCCTTTCAGGATCGATAAAATAATTACCAGTTGAATACTGGTGTTGATGTAATCAACTTGCCCCTCCCCTCAAAAATTACTGGCTCTGTGCAAAATTTGAAACTATTATTACTGGTATTAATTTAGTGTTGCATCAGTTGTGTTATAGCATTGAGTTTAACATTCATCACTTTACACCCAGTAAACACTGGAAAGTGGTGAGCATTAGGAAAGGCAACCAGCCATGGAATTCATAGCAGACATCAGAGCAGTCCTTGGACCCTTCAGATCCTGTCAAACCATCCAAACCATACAAGTGTGGAACATGAGCATTAATTGATGACGATGGTGGTTGTGGTATTTATGTAAAATATGAATTCAGTTGTGTTGTTGTTTCACCTGTTCCTACCTGTTCTTACCTATTTCCTATTTTTGCCTCTTCATACCAAGTACAAAACCCCTCCCTCTCTTCTATGTTTCCACTCACTCCAGTGGGCTTTTTAGTTTTGTGAGGTACATGGCGATCTCACGAGTGATGGTGCCACAAAAAGATATAAAATATTCAATGCACATAATAGGAAGGTGTTTGGCATCAGAAAAGGCTTCGAGCCATAGAAAGCATGTTAGAATGGACTCTGGGGAACAATGCAATCCTCCGACTCAATGAAGCCTGTTAGACCATTCAGTCCCAGCCAACATGCAAAATGGGTTTTCAATGAAGAGAAAAATTATGATGGTGGTGGTGGTGGGGCTGCTGCTGGCAGCAGCAGAGGTGGTGGAGGTGGCAGTGATGACATCAGGGGCAACAGTGGTGGTAGCAGCAGCATTAATGGCAGTGGTGGTGGTGGTAGTTTCATTCAGTAAATATTTGGAAATGGAATCAAAGTTACACAGACAAGTAGAAGAAACGAGGAACCTCCTTGGAAGATTCTTTATATCACAGACACAACGATGAGTGTTTTTATCATCTCTTTTTGCCTCCTGATCTAGTTGCTTCCATTTTCAAATGACATGTTTGATATACTGTCTTACTACCAGAGTTACTTTACCTATAAGACGTATCTTCTTTGATATTCATGAATGTGTTATACTATCAAATACTTTTTCAATAATCAATCAATGCCATGCTAAAATTCTATTTTCCTCTTTTTACTTTCACTTCTTCAATAGTTATCATACATTGTGCTTTGACAGTCTGATTCTCAAGCAATGTGTTATTCTTAGTGATATTTCTTCCAACCCATTATGTTCCGAGTTCAAATCCTACCAAGGTCAACTTTGCTTTCATCTCTTCAGTTGACAAAATAAAGTACCAGTCAAGTACTGGGGGTCAATGTAGGTCATTGGCTTGCCCCTCTCACCTGAAAATGTTTTGTCCTTATGGCAAAATTAGAAAGTATTATTATTATTGTTTTTTATGGAAGGCATGTGGCTAAGTGGTTAAGGTGTTCAGCTCAATCAAAGTTATGAGTTCAATACTTGGTGTGTTGTGTCCTTGAGCAAGACACTTTACTTCACATTGCTCCAGTCCACTCAGCTTGCAGAAATGAGTAATACCCATGTTTCAAAAGACCAGCCTTGTCACATTCTGTATTGTACTGAATATCCCTGAGAGTAACATCAAGGGCACACATGTCTGCGGAGTACTCAGCCACTTGCATGCTAACTCCATAAGCCAGCTGTTCCGTTGATTAGATCAACTGGAACACAACCAATAAACTAACCTAATGCGCTTCATTCAGATTTCAAGAACTCCGTAGAAGATTTGCACAGTTCTGACCAACACTTTTCGGTAAATGTGTTATCTTCACATTTACTTCCTATCTTTTCAATTCAGTTTGTGAGCTTGGAGCATGTAGATCCCAAAACTCCAATAATAAAAGGCACAGCATTCACTTTCTTCAGAGACCCCAATCTTTTTTTCTCCCATTTCAAATCATCATATCTAACCTGTTACTTTTCTTCTCTTTGTGATACTCTGTTATCACCAGGGCATGCAATATATATATATGATTAAACAGTTTTATTTTCCTTCTTTATTCATAACCACTATGTCCTTAAGATAACAATCACGCTAATTTAATTAGCTAGGATATTATCCTGAGATTTGGTGACAAGTCAACCTCAATTTCAAGACTCTTTCTTATGATTCTTTCAGAATACAGCATGGTAGTCTTCTGCAGATTGACAGTGCCAATCACAATTCCAATATCTTTCAGCCTCTTAGATAGCAGTTTGGGTGTTGTGCCAATTACTACAGAAACAACTGTCAACCTTGTGTTCTACAAGCTCTTTACCTCTCTTCGGCAACGTCCTGGTATTTCTCGACTTTCTGAATATCTTTAGTGTCAACTCTACCTCCCATAATATGGTTTTGCAAAGACTTACACAGCTTTTTTCATGCTCCATGACCATAGCTGTCCTTATTTATTATTATGGTGGTCGTTGCTGTTATTGTTATTAGAATGGCTAAGGTGGCAAATTGGCAACAAAAAAGGTGGCAAGCTGGCAGAATCATTAGCACACCGGCCAAAATGCTTAGCGGTATTTCGTCTGCCGCTACGTTCTGAGTTCAAATTCCGCCGAGGTCGACTTTGCCTTTCATCCTTTTGAGGTCAATTGAATAAGCACCAGTTACACACTGGGGTCAATATAATCGACTTAATCCATTTGTCTGTCCTTGTTTGTCCCCTCTGTGTGTAGCCCTTTGTGGACAGTAAAGAAATAGGGAAAAAATGCTTAGCAGCATTTTTTCTGCTTTTACATTCCAATTTCAAATGCAGCTGGGGGTTGACTTTGCTTTCATTCTTTCAAGGTCAATAAAATAATTACCAACTGAATACTGGGATTTATGTAGTTGACCTACCCTCGCCTCCGAAATTGCTGGCCTTGTGCCAAAATTTGAAATCATCTCAAGTTCTAGCAAGGTTGACTTTACCTATCATCCTTTCAGGGTCAATAAAATAAGTACCTGTTGAATACTGGGGTTGATTTAATTGACTTCTCCCTTCCCCTCAAAAACTACTGGCCCTGTACCAAAATTTGAAACCATTATTATCATTAAGTGAGAGAGTAGCAGATACAATCAAAGTTACACTGGGATACAAATATACAAAACCCAATATACCCATCATGACTACCCATCTGATAAGGGTACACCAGGCACATACACCACAACCGTTAGTGCATAACATGGTGATCTCATATCAAGATAAAAGGCACATGACCTTGCAGGTGGGGCCCAATTAGGGTTTTCTTCAGGTCAAGTAACCTGTGCTGCTCAAAACATCCCTGAATAAGGCTTGTTTAAGGATGTTGAATGAAACACCCATGTGTCCAGAGGTGTATTATCCAAACCCCAAAGAATTCCATTCAACAGATGGCTATGATGCTACCCCACTACTTCTGCTCATGATCAGATATGCACATATCATCAACCACTAAGGGGACATGCTCAACTGGTTAAGGCCAAGCAACTGGCAAGCAAATCTGTGGTATTGAGCAGAATATTTGCTGTAGCCCATCTTTTACACCAAGACAAAATACATATATGCTAACACCCACTACGTGATACTGCATTGGGGCAATTATTATTATTATTATTATTATTCAGATGAGCCTGTTACAGCATATAGATATAAGGGCTTTGTATGTTTCTGGCAAACAATTTATTGTCTTGCAGCAGTTAATGGGAAGGTGTAGGAAAGCAGGGAGAGTGCTCTGGTCTCTCCTTGTTTTGCGAAATCAATATTGTTTTCCTCTCTAGTAACCAGTCAGGTGTTAATTCTGGTCTGTTTAGGAATTCATTGAATGCGGTTGCCACAGATTCCATAAATACTGTTTTGTCATCTCATCCAGAAATGTGTGTCTTTGTCAATTCCAAGAACTTTCCTTCTGCTTGCTATCTTTATATCCTGTTGGTCCTCGCTAGTTATGCCAAGTCATGCTTGTACCGTTATCACAATTTTTTTTGCTTTTCTTTTTCTTTTTCCTTATCCCTTTCTCTTCTAATCCATTGTATGCTTGGGATGTGCTGAATATTTTTGCTCCATATAGTCTCCCAATATATTTCAATATTATTATTATTATTATTATCATTATTATTTATGTTGGTGTATCATTCAATGTAAGGCATTTATTTTTATATTCATCTTTTTTTTTTTTTATGTTGTCCTTAGAAAACATTTTATATTTATTTAGAATATCGTATTTTCAAGGAAGAACTCTTCACACTATTCAAAGTATCTTTTCCAGTTTGACTTTCCACAGATATGATTGGCATTTCTTTCACTTCCAAGATGTCTTCTCTTTTATTGATGCTATATTTGCAGACTATTTCTTTCTTTTTTCTTTCTTACCTTCCATTTATTTATTTATTCATTTTCCATTTTGCAAGGTAAGGATTGATTGGTCTTTTCATTTTTTACCAATTTTAAGGAGTATTTTTTTTTTCACCTGTTTTCTTTTTGGTAGATTTGCCTGAGGAAGGGTGCTTACTCTATTAACATCAAGTCCAAGTTCCCTTGATACTGCCATAGCAACTGAGTGAATTAGATTCTTTAATCTGTTAATATTCTATCTCTAGAGAAAAAAAAAATATCTTTCAGAATGCAGAAGTGCAAACTTGTCTGTATGGTTAAGAAGTTTGCTTCCCAACCACATGGTTCCAAGTTCAGTCCCACTGTGTGACACCTTGGGAAAATGTTTTCTACTATAGCCCTGAACGAGCCAATGCCTTATGAGCACATTTGTTTGACAGAAACTGAAACAAACCCATATTACACAGAGAGAGAGAGAGAGAGAGAGAAAGAGAATTATGCAGATAAACAATTGGGTTTCATATACATATTTAGTATATCATATATACATATTTAGTATAATTGAAGAAATTGGAGTCAAAAAGAAGTATGGTTGGACATTTATTTATCATTCAGTACAATTGTTTTGACGCAACATAGATCTCCAAGAATACAGGTAATTGATTATGCAACTGTTTGTTTGCATAATGAGATTTAGCCGTTTCCTATATTCACACACATAATGAGATCTAGTTGTGTTTCCTATATTCACGCATGATGAATGCCCAAATTTAAACTTCAAAGTATGTAATAACACTACTGATAGTACTGGGTAATTCTGAAGGTGGATGATCAGTAAATCGGTATGATTTTACATAAAATATGACTTTGAAAAATTAAATAAAATATATTAAAAAATCAAATCAAATTAACAATAAAGGGACAATACAAATGAAGTGATGATCAGACCACGCTCCAACCCCACAAGCCCCGATCTATCGCTGGTACCTTTTTTGTTCTTTTTTTTTTCTGAGTATTCACTAAGCATTTTGCCCAGTGTGCTAACGATTCTGCCAGCTCACTGCCTTAATAATAATAATGATAATTAGAGGCAAGATGTGGTATGAGCACAAACCACAGGGAGTGGTGGAGTTAGAGACTTGAAAAATTATCTGGGATTTCCCAATCTGAACAGATCAGGTGCTAGAACATAACAGACCGGATCTGGTGGTGGTGGATAAGATGTACCACATGTGCTATATAGTTGATGTTGCATGCTCTTTTGACCCACGAATAGACAAAAAGGAAGGTGAAAAATAGATAAATACAACCCTCTTAAGTACGAAATAGCCTGGTCATGGAAAATGAAGAAGGTGAAGATAGTGCCAATTATTGTTGGGTCCTTGGGAACAGTATCAGAAGGTATTAAGGGATCTATAAAGGAAATTGGAATAGAGTGCCCAGTAGAACTGTTACCAAAGGTTTGCTTCCTTGGCATAGCCAGTATAATCAGGAAAGTATTAGACAGCTGGAAAGAACGGATAACATGGTACCATAGACTGCAGGCAACAAGCCACTATGCATGCAAGACTCCAGGAGCTCCAACAAAACCTGAGAGAAAAAGATAAATAGTACTAATCCTTTCTACTATAGGCACAAGGCCTGAAATCTTAAGGGTAAGAGTTATCGATTACATGAACCCCAGTGCTCAACTTGCACTTATTACATTGACCCCAAAAGGATGAAAGGCAAAGTTAACCTTGGCAGAACTGGAACTCAGAATGTAAAGATGGACAAAATGCCATGAAGCATTTTGTCCATGACACTTTATAATAATAATAATAATCCTTTCTGAAATTTGGAGGGAGGGGTTAAGTTGATTACATCAATCCCAGTGTTTCACTGGTACTTAATTTATCAACACCAAAAGGATGAAAGGCAAAGTCAACCTCTGAGGAATTTGAACCTAGAATGTAAAGATGGACGACATGCCACTAAGCCCCTTGTGGTGATGGTGGTGGTGGTGGTGATGATGGTGGTGGTGGTGATGATGGTGTTGGTGATGGTGTTGGTGATGGTGATGGTGATGGTGATGGTGATGGTGATGATGGTGATGGTGATGGTGATGGTGGTGATGACGATGACGATGACGATGACGATGACGATGACGATGACGATGATGATGATGATGATGATTATTATTATTATTAGAATCAATTGAGAGTCAGTCAAAAGACCATATGATATTTCTTCTGGCTCTTTACTCTCACAATTTAAATCCCTCTGAGGTCATCAGATTCTAAAATCCATTTTTATGATAAAATTATTCCATTAAAGTCACACATTTTGATAGATGAAATTCCATTACAAATATCACTGTATAATGCCTTTATTGTATTACAAAGTGAATTTGTCTCTTCTTCAAACTTTGCAAATATCATTAACCAGTTTGTTACCATATTTCTGTAGAATACATTGCCCTTTGTTTCAATTAATTTTCAAAATAATGAAGAATTTATTAAAATAACTTTGTCATTATTAAGCTGGTGTTTGGAATATAAATTAACATGAAATTTTGAAGGAAAATTTTAATTTAGTTCACTTTAAAACAGGAACTTTGTGTCATAGAACCAAGAATGGTCTCAGGTGGGTTGGTATCAAAAAGGTGAAGTCATTCATGAAGAAAAGATGATTTAAAGAGGATACATTTCTGCATAGTTTGTAAGCCATGTTGACTTTCATGTGCACAACAACAAATAACAAAAGGAAAAAGGAATCACTCAGCAAGATGCATCTTTTATCAGCTGCATTCCTCAGTGATTTCAGCTTCCATCATCATATTTTCCAATGTGTCATATTAGCATTAAGGATGTTTAGGAGGTTTGCAACTCTGCCAAACATTCTGAACGACTCCACAATCCAAGTCCTGGGGGTCAATGTAATACTTCCCTAAAATTGCTGGCATTGTTCCAAAATTTTAAACTATTATATTCCATATCAGTTAACTGCAACGTCGTCTTAAGGTTGGGTGTTCATAAGTCTCAAGTCTCAAAAGTTTTTCTTATTTTCCTAGCAGGCGTACGAGTTGCTATGTGGTAAGTAGCTGGCTTACCAACCACATGGTTCTGAGCTCATTCTCACTGCGTGGCACCTTGGGCAAGTGTCTTCTACTATAGCCTCGGGTTGACCAAAGCTTTGTGAGTGGATTTGGTAGATGGAAACTGAAGGAAGCCTGTCGTATATATATATATGTATGTGTATATGTTTGTGTGTTTGTACCCCTACCATCGCATGACAACCGATAGTGGTGTGTTTACGTCTCCATAACTTAGCGGTTTGGCAAAAGAAACCGGTAGAATAATTACTAGGCTTACAAAGAATAAGTCCTGGGGTCGATTTGCTCGACTAAAGGCGGTGCTCCAGCATGGCCGCAGTCAAATGACTGAAACAAAAGAGTAAAAGAGTAGAAAAAAAAGTTGAACTTTTCTGCAGATTATCCCTAGGAGTCTCAATTCCAATATTCTTCAGCCCCTTAGCTAACAGTTTAGGGTGTTATGCGATGTGTGCCAATTACTGCAGAAATTATTGTCATCTTAGATTTCCATGATCTCTTCATCTATTTGGCTAGGTTCTAATATTTCTCCTTTCTCTCAATTTCTTTGGAACCTGCTGTTATCGTAGAGAATTGCAAAGTCTATAATCATGCACTGCTTCTTTTGTCCTCTGTAATCATATCTGGTCTCTTTGCTTCAACAGTATTGTCAGTGTTCATGAGGGAAGCCCCATAAAATCCTGTTCTTCTTATTCTGCATTGCAGCCTCATAATTATTATTAATATAAAGATTAGCAGCATCATTAGAAAGTCAGGAAAAATGTCTTGGAATATTTCTTATATATTTAGGATGATGAAGTGGCAGAATGGTTAGCACACCAAGCAAACTGTTAAGTGGCATTTCATCTGTCTTTACATTCTGAGTTCAAATTCCACTGAGGTCAACTTTGCCTTTCATCCTTTCAAGGTCTATAAAATAAGTACCAGTTGAGCACTGGGGTTGATAGAACCAACTTATCCCCTCCCTGAAATTGCTGGCTTGGTTCCAAAATTTGAAACCAATTTAATCCTTTCGATACCAACCCAGCTAAAACTGCATCTGGCTCTGTAGTACAAATGTGTTGTTTTCATAAGTTTTGAATTAAAATCTTCCACCAAACCTTAATCACAATTTATGTTCTTATGAATGATTAAGTTGTTTCACTAAATTCTTTGTTATATTTAAAATTAATTGAAAGAAACACAGAGCATCTCAAAATAAATACTGTAATGTAAGGGATAAAGAGGGTGGGTTAACAGCATCATTAGCATGTCCGAAAAAATATCTTGCAGTTTCCTTCTACCAATATTCCATTAGCAAGGAATTAACCCAACACAACAAGGCTACATTGGAAGACACTCCCCTAAGATTCAATTCCTTTAAATCAAGCTTCCAATGACAAAGTTGCGAAGCAAATTTTTCCACCATAGAGCTGTTCCTGTATCTGTACCAAAATACATATATACAATGAAATGAGAAGACATATTTACAGTATGTATTGACCCAGGAAGACCTGGGATGAGGTGGTGAAGCAGACCCAAGAAGACCTAGGATGAGGTGGTGACGAGACTCAGGAAGACCTCCACCTTTGTAAACATAAGGACACAGGAAATGTGTCAAGGCCCACAGGAAGCGGTGCAGCTTCCTACATCTAACCAACAGTAGTATTATTCCCTTCAAGGGACTGTCACATTAAGTTGACAGCATACAACTACTTCCTCATATCACTACTGCATAAATCTCTGAGAGATTTAGAAATGTATTATTTCTAAGAAAGAATTCTTTCAGTTTCCATCTACCAAACTCCACTCACAAGGCTTTGGTCAGCCTGAGGCTATAGTAGAAGACACTTGCCCAAGGTGTCACAATAGGACTGACCCCGGAACCATGTGGTTGGTAAGCAAGCTACTTACCACACAGCCACTCCTGTGCCTTTGAAGGGTTTTAGTTAAAGAAAGCAACCCTAGTACATATTTTTCTTTTTAAGTCTGGTACATATACTACTGGTCACTTTTTCTGAGCTGCTAAGTTACAGGGACACAAACAAAACAACATCGGTTTACAAACAGTACAGGATGGAGAAACACAGACACACACACACACACACACGTGATGAGCTTCCACACAGTTTCCATCTGCCAAATTCATTCACAAGGCATTGGTCAGCTTGGGGCTATTATAGAAAACATTTGTTCAAGGTGCTGTGCAGGGGAGTTGAACCCAAACCCACATTTTTGCAAACTGAACCTCTTAACCAGGCCTTCCATGCCAGTGTGTGTGTGTGTGTATTATATAAACTAAATGCCTATTTAATATGAATGTATATTCTATCATTGTTTATAGATCTTAACAGTTTCCTTAATAGCCTCTGCTATAAATAGGTTTTTGGCATAATCATAACTTTATTTAATATATATCTGCATGTGCATGTGTGTCTGTAGCATCAGAAAATAAATACCAGAGTAAAATAATTTTCTCCATGAATATATATATATATATATATATATATATTCATCCCCATATATATTCCTATAGATTCCATATATACATCGATGCAGTAGAAACGTGTGGGTCTATTTGAAGCTGCATATGTATAAAAAAAAAAGGAATTAGAGATAATGCTATACTACTTCGTAATAATCCATATTATTATTATTATAATTTATATATATATATATATATATATATAACCTTTCAAAATGACATTATACATTACATATCATTCATCTATATTTTCATGCATCTACAATATATGGATTTTATCTCATTCTCATCTTTTTATGAATACTCATGTATTATGCATTTGGGCTATTGCATACATGATATCTTTACCGTGTGTGTGTATGTGTAAGAACTTACTGTGGACAAGGCTACGTGGTGTTCAATTATAAATACATAAAAAATACACATTAAATACAGGACATCACCAACGAGTGAAAAATACATCTTGCGTGTTTACGTATTTTTCACTCGTTAGCGATGTCCTTCACTTAATGTGGATTTTTTTATATATATATGTATGTATGCATATTATATATACATATACTATGTATATATGTGTGTATGTTTATACGTATGCATGTATATATATATATATATATATATACACACACACAATATACATGCATATATATAAACGCATATACATAGCATATATAAATATAACGTGCATACATGCATATCCATGTATATATATTATAGGGAGAATTCACCAAAAAAAGCAAAAGACGAAGACAGGTGGTGTAGACAACGCTCGGGAAATGGAAAAGTCTTTAACGTTTCGAGCCTACAGAAAGGAACACAGAAAGAAACAAAGAGGGGAAAAACAGAATGTGTAGTGGCTAGCGATATATGATGGCGAATATATATTATATATACATGCATGTATGCACACTATATATGTGTGTGTGTGTGTGTTTATACATATATAAGAAAAAAGGAAAACCTTTGTTGCAGTGCACCTAATTAGTGCTCAATGGAAGAAAAATATAACATAAATCAAAGTGGATGACAGATTTTCGTAGGTCAACTTCCTTTATCATGGCAATACATAAGAAAAATTCATCGAGATGTTGGGTTTCAAGCGCCCTAATATTACAATCCAAAGAAAAGCACTATTACAAAATCTTATGATCGTTTTCAAGAATGCATTTGTATTGGGCGAGTTTTCCAGCCGATACAAATAGTCGTGTTTGTCTCATCAGAGGTACAAATAAATTGATTAAAATAGTTTAAAATATCTCCTGCAGAGGTAAAGATAACGGACCGCACCCGCTTTGAGAAATTTTTTTTTTTTACAAGAACCCACTATATCGAGTGCGGGGATTCCGAATCTGCAAAAACATCTGCATTTCGAAACTTAAATTTCCCCTACCCACCCCAATTTCTTAAATTTGCATTTAAAAATAATTTTTTTTTTTTACAAGAACCCACTATATCGAGTGCGGGGATTCCGAATCTGCAAAAACATCTGCATTTCGAAACTTAAATT
>NC_068983.1:53596134-53598932 GCF_001194135.2 Octopus bimaculoides
TTCAATTTTTCAAAAAAATTCAAATAAAAGATAAAACTCCCCCTCCTCCTATGACAAGTGAAATGAAAGTACTTGCTCTACTATTGTATTGCGCATGCGTAGAATTATACTAAAATAGCAGACGTCGCAGAAAGTATACGTTTTCAAAATTTTAATACGAATTTACGCCCCACCCCTAATTTCTTAATTTTTCACTTATTTTAGAAATATTTTTTGGCGAAATACGAAGGAAGATACGGCGATTATGATTCTAAAAAAGAAAATTTCAATTTTTCAAAAGAAAAAAATTAAACACCCCTCCCCTCCACCCTATAATAGAAAGTGAAATTTCCCACCCCCCTTTTTCTTTGCCAGGGGTGCAAGTTTTAAAAACGTGTTTTGGAGGTTTTCAAAATCTTCAAATCGGAAATCTGACAAGCTAGAAACAACAGCCAAAACGAATTTAACTTTCAAAATACGAATTATCAAAAAAGAAAAGAAATTTCATGTCAGTGTGTGTGTGTGTGTAAAAAAAAATGTAATTTTTACATACCTCTCTTAATTCCAAATAACCCTCACCACAACATGTTGGGTGATATTCGTCATGAAACATTCACTCTACCCACTGCAGTATCTTTTCACAGACTCCAGTGTTGGACAGTTTCTTCAACAGTTTTAATAATGGTCATCATGCTTTATTTTCTTCTTGATTCTTCTTATCTTTTTAATAATCGCTCTTCTATTTCTAGGTATTCTGCACTTAAATTTTTTTACTGATCTGAATGGGGTTGAGGTGGGAAAACCGGTTTTCACGCTGGGAAGGTTGAAGTCCCCCTTCATTAATATGTTGTCAGCATAACACTGATGCGTGAAACACTTAATACTATTGAGGCATTCCTTAGAGCGAAGTAGAGGAGTCAGGTGTGGTCTATAGAGCCCAGCTATAGAAATTGTTTAGCTCCCAAGAAATTTTCGTGTATTTGTAACGTTGATCGCAAAAGAGAAACATTTATGAAGATGTACAGATAACTAAGTTTTCTTTACAGACCATAATTGCAATTATCTATATAAGGCAGAAAACACATGAAGAGAGCTTGGAAAATTAAGGAAAAACGTATTTAGACTCATTTACTGTCAAAAAGAAATTCGAAAAAAAGCACATAGAAATGTTATAAGAATTGTCATTTACATACCTTTCAAAAACCGTTGTGGATAAATTTCGGCCACTTGTTTGACGAAGGTCTTATAGTTCTCCCACGAACGGTCACACGTCATGTTATACAGATCTCTATACATTGCTTCGTCAATATGAGACGATCGCATATCCCCACTAGACCCGAATTTGTATTTCAGTCTTTTAATTCGGTTCCAGTATGTCTCAACTCTATTTGTACATACACCACTCTCGGGGGTCTATAAAATTCCGAGAGTGCTTGACAGTGCCGTGAATGTAGCAAAGTCTTTCAAGGTTTCGGTAACCGTCCCACTGGTCTGTAAATATTGTAGACCCTGGTTCTATATTTTCCAGAATGAGTGCCTCCAGTGTTTCTGCCTTTCTGTCTTGAACGTGTTTCAGATATGAAGTTAACTTTTTTTTTTGGTGGGGGGTGTATTTTCGTAGAAACCAACAACCAAGAACGACTGTATCACATACCCTACTTCATTTTTTCTACGGAATATCAAACTTTCATCTACTTCAAACATGATTCGGGCCACCCAATTCTTTTTGTATTTCAGCAACTTCTGCGAACAGATTTCACGGCAATATTCATACCATTATATTGCAGTGACTTTACTTACATCGTTTGCACACATAGAACTGGTTACCAGTGTTTCGAAAATGAAGTCGAATATGATATGAAATATTCGGTAAACAGAAAGTCTACTTCTCTCCAAAAATGAATCCTTTCGGATTGAAACTTTTCCATTCCAAAATTGGTGGGGAGGATTAAAATTTTTTTTGCAGATTCGGAATTTCCGCACTCGATATAGTGGATTCCTGTAAAAAAAATTTTTTTAATCTCGAAGAGGGTGCGGTCCATTGTCTTTAGCTCCGCCACATCGAGTGATATATTTTTTAAAACAAAAGTATAATAGTATTTTTTAAAAAGTTCGTAAAGATATAGAAAAGCTTTGTGAAGTAAAAGATTTGTGGGAATAAAATTAAGTTAAAGATAAAATTAAGTTAAAAATAAAATGACGACTCAAATTTCGGCTTAAACCGGGTTAATTTTCTTTTATTTCCTAATAAATAGGATACATAGAGGGGACGAACTAGGACAGACAAGGGGGAACATATAGATCGTTGAGCCTTTTTACAGATGATTTAACGAATGATTTTAACATGAGAATAATATATTATAATGTGATGATGTTATTGTTTTAAAAATTTGATTACTTTTGGGTTCGGGGGTGTCCCACAAACCCGCCGGTTGATTTTTTTTTTTTCCTTTTTCTTTTCCCATTTCTTTTCCTTCTATGCCCGGTCCGACCATGTTGGCCCCTTGCATACACAACTTTCTTGCGACATCCTTCCATCTTTTGGCAAATACTCTTTGCAACAAGCTCCTCCTCTCCAGACGGATCTTGGAAACAAGATGGGCGGTGAAGTAGTTCACCAGCCCTCGTCTGGAGATGAATTGTCCTGTCGCAATTCCTTCCGAGTGCGTCTTCCATACCGTTTCTTTCACTATGGTTATTACGCAGAAAAATGCTGCCTTCCTCTCTTTGGAAAAGGAGGAAGGCGGTACCATCTTAATCATGAATTCAGTCGAGAGTCGTACTCTTTCTGTATCCAACATCAGCTGTTCGGCATAGGC
>NC_068983.1:53603824-53608052 GCF_001194135.2 Octopus bimaculoides
TATATATATATATATATATATATGCACAGGCATGGCTTTATGTTAAGAAGCTAGCTTCCTAACCACATGATTCTGGGTTCAGTCCCACCGTGTGGCACCCTGGGCAAGTATCTTCCACTATAGCCTTGGGTTGACCAAAGCCTTGTGAGTGGATTTGGTAGACAGAAACTGAAAGAAGCTAGTCATATATATCAAGTACAGGACATCAGCAATGAGTGAAAAATACGTAAACACACGAGCGATAAGTAGACAAAATACCAAAAAAATATACAATATAAGAACAGGACACCAACGACTGAAAAATACGTTAACACATAATGAGTGACAAGTATGGGACAAAATACCAAAGGGAGACTAACCCCTCCTCAGTTGTCAACTGTTTATTACTCCCTATCTCAAGCTTTCAACAACAAGATAGGAAACCTTCATAAAGCAGCAGCATCCAGAAATTTTAAAAATATAAAATTTGTGGTGAGACCATGCAGCCTTGTCACAGTAAGTTTTTACTTATATATATTCGAGCGAGGTCATTGCCAGTGCTGCTGGACTGGCTCCTGTGCAGGTGGCACGTAAAAAACACCATTTGAGCATGGCCGTTGCCAGTACTGCCTGACTGGCCCTCGTGTCGGTGGCACGTAAAAGCACCCACTACACTCTCGGAGTGGTTGGCGTTAGGAAGGGCATCCAGCTGTAGAAACTCTGCCAGATCAGATTCGAGTCTGGTGCAGCCATCTGGTTCGCCAGTCCTCAGTCAAATCGTCCAACCCATGCTAGCATGGAAAGCAGACGTTAAATGATGATGGTGATGATATATTTATATATATATATATATATATATATATATTTGTTTGTGTGCCTGTGTTTGTCCCGCCACAGTCACTTGACAACTGATGCTGGTATATTTACATCCCTGTAACCTGGTGGTTTGGCAATAGAAACCAATAGAATAAGTACTAGGCTTACAAAGAATAAGTCCTGGGGTCAATTTGTTTGACTAAAACCCTTAAGGCAGTGTTCCAGCAAGGTTGCAGTCAAATCACTGAAACAAGTAAAAGAATAAAAGAATATATATACAGGGTTGACCAAAAGTCACTCGACAGTAAACCAAAATTCCATAAATACTATTTGTAATTTTATATTGACTCAAATGGAAAAATGTGTCGCTCCAGAATGACTTCAGTTTGAACAATTTTCATGATGTTTCATATTTAAATACTTTTATTAAATTTGTTGAGTTATTAAACATAAATAAATCTTGGAATTAAATGGTTTTGATTTACTGTCAGGTGACTTTTGGCCAACGCTATATACACATATACACACACATATAATATGGTTTCAAATTTTGGTACAATGCCAGCAGTTTTTCAGGGGCTAGGAAAATCGATTGCCTTGACTCAAGTACTTGATTGGTACTTTTTTATTGACTCTAAAAAGAAAAAAATCCTAAGTTAACCTTGGTGGAAATTGAACTTAGAATATCAAGACAAATGAAAAGCCACTAAACATTTTCTCTGGAATGCTAACGATTGTGCCAGCTCACAGTCTTATTTGTAAATACCTAATATAATAAGTACACATATAATGTAATTTATATGAGTGTGTGTACATGCATGTGTATGTGTGAGGTGTGAGTGTGTGTACATGTGTATATATATATATACACACACACGCATACACATATGTATGTATGTATGTATACACACACACATGCACACACATATATACACACATGTATAATTTTTGCTTTTATGTTAAGCTATGCATGTATGTGTGTGTGAATTGTACCACTTTAGTAATATTGCAAAAATATATTAAAACTTATGTGTCCAGCGATACTGAAATAGTATATTAAACCCATGTCTTAATATATGCTTCATTTGTGT
The DNA here is from genome assembly GCF_001194135.2 of Octopus bimaculoides. Classification (NCBI taxonomy): domain Eukaryota; kingdom Metazoa; phylum Mollusca; class Cephalopoda; order Octopoda; family Octopodidae; genus Octopus; species Octopus bimaculoides. The sequence goes on from NC_068983.1 coordinate 53,605,711, forward strand.
GCATGCACGTGTGTGTGTGTGTTTGTGTGTGTGTGTGTGTTTGTGTGTGTGTGTATACCCTTCTCTTGACATCATATGATGGTTGTAAATTAGCATCGCTGTTATACGAGCAGTGTTGTTCATTTCTAGTCATCCATGAAGAATATGTCAGGCCATGAGGTAAGATTACTTTGCTTGGAAACAGGTGAAGGTTTGAGCCAGGAGAAGCATCTGGCCCTAGAAAAATCTGCCTCAACAAATTCCCTCTGATCCATGTTAAAGCTTAAACGATGATGACGATGATATACAGGGTAGGTGAAGAGTAAGTAGGCATTAAAAATTGGTAATAAAATCCATGTTCTTTTTACAAATTTATTGCAACAAATGATGCATGTTCTTTATTACATGGGAAAATGAGAGTAAACCTTTATATTTCAATGTAAGTACCGCTGGCATCAACCAGTTTCTTCAAACAGCCAAGGATGGAATGAACAACCTTCTGAAAGACGCCATCTAGGATATCATTGAAGACCTCCTGAATCTGTGTCTCCAAGTCTTCCAGTGTGCGAGGTTTTGTCTTGTAAACTTCCTCTTTTGTGTAACCCCACAGGTAAAACTCACATGGAGTGAGATCTGGACTTCTTGGAGTTCTGGACTTCTTGACTTCTGTGGTCACAGTCTTCAGGTTTTAGCTCCTGCATGTAATGGGGTTTTCATGGACAAAGATTCAATTCTTTATGCAAAACCATACATATTGTATATCTTGTTAGTCCACTTTCACGAGCTGCTTGACATGTTGATCTTTGTGTGCTGTGATTAAACATTTCCTGCACTGTTGCCACAGTCTCTACTGATTGGAATGTGGTTGGACGGCCACTTCTTCTTGTATCATTCACAGAGCCTGTAGTCATCAGCTTTGCATGACAACTCATTTTTTGATGTCTCCAGACATAGTATTGCATACTTACTTTTCCATGCATGTCACCATCTCTGAACCAAACAATAGAATTCCACACTTCGTAGCATGCTGCTATCTTAGCTTGCTCCTGAACAAACGACTGGCCATCTGGAAAATAAGAAAATAAGAAATCCCCATTAATGTTGTCTGTTTAAGAAAATGTTTTTGTCATGGCTTCAGTGATACTAAAAATTCTATAATCAATTTCTAATGTCTAGTTACTTTCCACCCACCCTGTATATGTAAACATACATATCAGTAAGTGTGTGTATTTCTTTATGTTTAATGAAAGAGAGAAAAGATATAGTTTTATTGTCAATATATAGGAGTAGCTTTGTGGTTAGAAGCTTGCTTCCTAATCGCATGCTTCTGGGTTCAGTCCCACTGCATGGCATCTTGGGCAAGCTTGACAACCGGTGTTGGTGTATTTATGTCCCTGTAACTTAGCATTTCAGCAAAAGAGACTGATAGCATAAGTACCAGGCTTAAAAAGAGAAAGTGCTGGGGTTGATCCATTCAACTAAAAATGCTTCAATGTGGTGCTCCAGTATGGCCACAGTTTAATTGCTGAAATAAGTAAACGACAAAAAAATAACAAATATAAGACATGAATATATATTGTATTTTTAGCCAATCACAGTTTGGCATGAATACTTTCTGAGCTCATCTGATTGGATCTGGTGCTTTCAACCAAAAATCACTCGAACAGACTAAACTCACATACACATACACCCACAAACCTGCATGCCTTCACATTTGTGTAAGTCTTATATACAGATGTCTTGGTATTATTGCACACACAAACTTACATTCACAAACACATGCATCTGTATATGAGTTGATATATATGTATTTATCTAGTTGAGATATATGTTCACCTGTGTAAATTAATAACTAGGTATGTAGATAAATATGTATATGTGTGTGTGAGTGTATGTGTGTGTGAGTGTATGTGTGTATATGTATACATTTATATGTACATACATACATATGTATATACATATAAATGTATATATATACAAACACATACACATATATATATTTATTTACATAAATATGTATGTATCTATGTATACAATATGTATACATAGGTACATATATAGATATGTATGTATCTATGTATACATATTGTATACATAGATACATACATACACAAATATATATCATATATGTATGCACACAAACATATATATACATATATATATAAAAATGTATATAAAAGTATATTTGTCATCATCATCATTATTTAATGTCCCTTTTTCAGTGTGTGTGTGTGTGTATATGTATATATACACACACACACACACACACACATATATATATATGTGTGTGTGTGTGTGTGTGTGTGTGTGTGTGTGTGTGTGTGTATGTGTGTATGTATGTATGTATGTATGTATGTATGTAT
>NC_068983.1:53608201-53612647 GCF_001194135.2 Octopus bimaculoides
ATGTATGTGTGTATATATATATATATATATATATATATATATACAGACACACATACAGAGAAAAGGGGACATTAAAGGATGATGATGATGATGACATAAATATACATTATATATATATATATAGATAGATAGATAGATAGATAGATAGATAGATAGATAGATAGATACACACACACACACACACACACACACACACACACACACACACATGTATATTGTACATGCTACTGTGCCAGTGTGACAACAATGAATGATATTTTGAATATCCAATTTATCATGTAATAAACTAGATATATTTAGAATGACTATATTAATATCTACATTTCTATCAGTCTATCTATGATATTTTGACATGCTACAAATGTAAATATTGAAATAAGTTTGCTATAAACCATGTTTTCGTATTCAGACATGTTTGGTAGCTTGTACTTCTGTTTCATGTACATTATTAATTCCAGTGTATTGTATATTGCTGGCTTTGTGCCTGAATTAGAAACTATTACATGCATACAGATGCAGCTGTGTGGTAAGAAGTTTTCTTCACAACCTCATGGTTCTGGGTTCAGTCCCACTGTGTGTCACCTTGAGCAAATATTTTCTATGTCTCCCGGTGGACCAAAATCTTGCAAGAGGATTTGGTAGACAAAAACTGAAACAATCCAATCATATAAGTCTCTGTGTGTATGTGTGTGCAGGGTATGTGTGTGTGTGTGAGAGAGAGAGAGAGAGAGAGAGAGAGAACATGAGAGTATGTTTGTGTCTCCTTGTCTTGACATTGTGTGATAGTTGTAAAATGTTTGTCCCAATCATATAAACCATGTCATTTATTTCCAATCTTGTCTGGCCATGGGGCAATATTACCTTGCTTGGAAACAGGTGAGCATTGGCAACAGGAAGGGCATCTGGCTGTAAAAAATCTGTCTTGGTAAACTTTATCCAACCCATGCAAGCATAGAAAAGGGGAGACACTATAATGATGATGATGATTATATATGTATAGATAGATAGATAGATAGATAGATAGATAGATAGATAGATAGATAGATAGATAGATAGAGAAAGAGAGAGAGATAAAGAGAGATAGAAAGGAAAAAGGCAGAAGACAAAAGAAAAATTAATTTATCTTTCAATATAAATTTATATCATTGGTTACCCACCACTCACTACACCCAACCCTATACCCAATTTTTATTGCTGTTGCCTGCTTCCCCCTCCTCCTCCTCCTATTTCCCTTCCTCCTGCTCCCCATACAAGTTTGTAAACTCCTGACACACCCCACCCACCCTCTTCTACTCACCTCCTACCATGGGAGGCCACCAAGATACCTTTCTCTTTGCAGCACCTACTGATCATTCTTGCCTTCTCTTCTAAATGTAAATATCTATGCAGCTCTTCTGCAACCACTTGCTCTGCTCCGACCTCTTTGTTCTGGATCATAATGCCAATCTTGCCTGTATGGATCTACAAAAATTTAACATCAACTGAATTGATATCCTCAGGTTGTAAAAAAACAAATAAAGATTATGGGGTCAGTCACCCCTCCACTGGTTAATTAATTATAAAAAATAATCGATGAAAGATTTGTGTTATTGTCACTATTTAGTCCCAGGTCAGCCCTGGTCAAGAAGACTTATGATCAGAGGCATTCTAATTGTGACAATCCCATATTTTTGTGTATTTTATCTATGAGCATGGAAGCCAGGGATACATTAACCATAGTGTTGTTATTGCCATTTGGCCCCCAGATCAGTTCTGATCAAGAAGATTTATGATCAAAGGCATTCCATTCACGACCATCCCATCTTTTTATTTATTTTCCCTATCTGCAGGGAATCCAAAGCTTACATTATCCAATGTGTTCTTTGCCAAGTCAGAGGTGTGTAATTTAAGAGAAATTTAGTTGCTATTTCTGGCAAGGTGAATGACCATATAGAGACTTTCTTGGTCGGCTTGATGAATTAAAGGTCATGATAGATTATAAGAGCCAACACATACAAGAACTAGTAGGCTACTTAACTCTTTCATTTTTGTTACAAAGGATAATTTTCTTCTGACCTCGTTCATTTATAAAGGAATTCTCATTATTGTCACAAATAATTTTATTATCAAGATATATTGTTGGAGTCCACGTAGAATTATATTTTAAGTATATGCCTAAGGTGATCTTACACTTAATACCATTTCTTCTCTATCTCTCTCCTTCCATTTCTATCTCTCACCCTCTCTCTCTTTCTCTCTCTTACACGCACACATACAGATTCTGAAGCTCATGATAAGAACATAATTCAAACATAAAATGAAATTTAAGATATGAAGAATTTGGTAGAAACCATATAATCATGCATTGCATCTCTCACCCAATCCCACCCAATAGTACTCATACTTCTAAGCTAATTCAGCTACATTCTGATTAAAATTACTGGACAGTGTCCAGATAAAAGCATATCACGTTTAGATGTTCCCTGCTATATTTGTAACAGCTCAAAGTAATTGACCTGGTTATGATATTATGGTTATCAATATCTCACTGTGGTAATTAGTCAGCTCTTTGTCTTCATGATTGGTTCAGCTTGTTGTGAGTAATAAGCAATGGTGAACTAGTCGAATTGTATCAACTTTTGAGGATCTATTCTCAACCATTCTTCTCTGCTTTATTGGAATTATTCCCGGATCTCTTCTCATTTGAAAATAATGAAACTACAGTGATTTTGTAATGGCTGATTAAAACTTTAACAAGTCTGCCAAATGCTGGCATTTAGTTAAAAGGATATTTAGTTTTGACTGATAATTTCTCATTTTATAAGCACTAGATCGGTGATTAAGAATGCTTTCAAAGTACTGGGCTTCTGTGATCTGAGTTCAAATCCTGTTGAGGTCAACTTTGCCTTCAATTCTTTCTTCTTTTTGGACCAATAAAATAAAGAGTTACATCATTATGGGCACAGTATTGCTGTGTGATTAAAGAATCTTGCTTTTCAACTATGCAGTGTCAGATTGAGTTCCACTGTGTGGCATCTTAGGTAAGTGTCTTCTATGATAACCCCAGGTCAACTAATGCCATTTGAGTGAATTTGGTAGATGAAAATAGTGTGGAAGCTCATCAAATATATGCATATAGGTGCAGGAGTGGTTGTGTAGTAAGAACCTTGCTTCCCACCCACATGGTTCCAGGTTCAGTCCCACTCCTTGGGCAAGAGTCTTCTACTATGGCCTCGGGCTGACCAAAAACTTGTGAGTGGATTTGATAGATGGAAACTGAAAGAAGCCCATTGTATATATAATATATAATATATATATATATATATATATATATACATATATATATGAATGTATGCGTTTGCTATTTGTGTCAGTGTTTGTCTCCCCACCATCGCTTGACAACCGATGTTGGTGTGTTTACGTCCCCATCACTTAGCAGTTAGGCAAAAAGAGACTGATAGAATAAGTACTAAGCTTACAAAGAATAAGTCCTGGGGTCAATTTATTCGACTAAAGGTGATGCTCCAGCATGGCCACAGTTAAATGACAGAAACAAGTAAAAGAGTATGTGTGCAGATGTGTATGCAAATGTGTGTATTTGATCATCACCACCTCTCACTGCTTGACAACAGATGTTGGTTTGTTTATGTCCCCATCATGTAGCAATTCAGCAAAAAGAAAAAGAGAAAATAATGCCCCGACATGTAGGCATGTACTGGGGTTGATTTATGCAATCTCATTCTTCAAGGCAATGCCCCAGAATGGCAAGTCCAATAACTGAAACAAGTGAAAGTCAGAAGATATCTAATAAGCAGAAAGACCAGTTGAAATAACTGTTGGCTTCACATCTTAAAGAGTCTCGAGGTTTAAGACCACAACAAGTGATAGCACAAGTTCAGTGAGTTTAAAATGATTGATATTCATAAATGTTAGTGCAAGCCGAAAAAACAAACAGGTATAAGCTGAGATCTTCAGTGACATAGTTCTGTTATGTTTAGCAAGATATATGAGAAGTTGGATGCAGGTTATTTCACTTGATATTGAGGTATAGCATGCAAATGCAGATGAGAAGATGCTATTTTTTTTTTTAATATACGCAAAATGTAAATATAATATAGTGAAAATCAAAAGAACAGATATATATATATATATAATAAAACTAAAGATGGGAAAATAAAAAAATAAAAAAATAGAACTTGCAATAAAAATAAGCATAGCAAGAGATAATATATATATATGATCGAATGTGTGGCATAGTGACATTTCCTGTTCAAATGCAAAGAATACAATACAGGCCAAAAATATATAAATCAATGCAAATAACAGAACGGATTTTAATATGGATGTTTTATTTTTATGAGACACAGCTGCTCTTATACATCAGGAGTCACTCCTGATATACTATATATATATATATATATATATATATATAGATATATAGAAAAAAGAAATAATAAATGTATATAT
>NC_068983.1:53615252-53616984 GCF_001194135.2 Octopus bimaculoides
GGAGTCACTCCTGATATACTATATATATATATATATATATATATATATAGAGAGAGAGAGAGAGAGAGAGAGAGAGTATGTGGGTGTATGGGTTTATATGTATGTGTGTGTATATATGTGTGTATGTTTTTACATGTATATATGTATATGAGTTTGTATGTTTATATGTATATGAAAGCAGCGAAAGCTTCTGTTCCATCAGAAATTACTTAGATTTTCATATGCCTAACAGACAAAAAAATAAACAGGGAAAAGGTATGATTTTATTCAGTATGTAATCCTCTACTACAGCAAAAATATCATTTCAGTGTCTGTTTTTCTATGTTTGCACTGAGGCAGATATTCTATGATTGGATGCCCTTCCTGTCACCGACACTCACCTGTTTCCAAGCAAGAGAATGTTTCCTCCATGACTGGACATGTTTGCACAGAAGTTCAGAAATTAATGTCACAACTTGTATGATAGTAACACTCATATAGTGTCAAGATAAGGAGACGTATGCACACATAAAATTACTCACAATCATGGAAATCAATGCCTATACATGTTCGAAAGAGCATATTTCTAGTATATCAACTAACTATTCATTTATATGTGGTACTTTTCATATATTTATGATTACTCAAAGAAAATATATATAAATTATATATAATGATAATATACAATAACTCCTCTCATTTATATATCGTTTTTTGATATAAAGATAAAGTAAGTAAGAAATAATGGTCCTTATTTATGTAGTTTATCCAGGGGAGAACTCCATAAATTAAAATAAACAAGAAACCATAGATCTACGATAATTTTAATCTATATTATTTCTTAGATAAAGAGATAATAAACTATAAATAAAGAATATATATCTAAATTTCACAAAGTTTTTCAGAAATAACGAAATTAGAGTATTGCAATATGTATACAAGCTCTGAAGTATACAGTATTATAAAAATTATTAAGATTGTTGATCTTAGTTTGTATCGCAGTTAATACATATATTTACGATTAGTCAAAAATATATAATTATATATAATAATTGTTGTAATCTACTTATTCATATTTACGTAAACGTTATTCAACCAGAGGAAAAAAATATATCTTTGTAGGTCAAAGTTTATATATTTATAAATGAAGTAGCTAAGTAAAACAAAAACAAAAAAACGAAATACATACTTGGAAATAAACGTTATTCATTTATCATCATTATTATTATTATTATTATTATTATTATTATTATTATTATTAGTAGTAGTAGTAGTAGTAGTAGTAGTAGTAGTAGTAGTAGTAGTAGTAGTAGTAATTGATTAATAAATTAAATCAATTTATTTATAAATGTGTAATCATTTAGCACAACAAAGATAGCTTACTTATGATTAATAATTAATATTTAACCATGAATATGATGATATATTTTAAATCAAAACAAATATTTTCACTGCAATTTAATGCGAAATATTATAAATAAATCCACTAAAATGTTACAAATTATATATTTAGGTATGTTTATTGATACTTTCATTACTTTATTTATCTATTATGAAATAAACATGTGTACAAAATTAACATACAAATATATATAGTTGGAATTTACAAAAACAAAAGACGAAGACAGGGGTATTAGTTTAATGCCTGGGAAGGTGAGAAAGTCTTTTATGTTTCGAGCCTATGCTCTTCAGCAGAAACGAACACGAGAAAATAAACAGAGAGGGAATAAAAAAGGCTTTAGTGGCTATATAT
>NC_068983.1:53617539-53622539 GCF_001194135.2 Octopus bimaculoides
ATATATATATATATATATATATATACATATACGACGGGCTACTTTCAGTTTCCACCTACGAAACCCACTCACAAGGCTTTGGTCAACCCTAGGCTATAGTAGAAGACACTTTCCCAAGGTGCCATGCAGTGAGAATGAACCCAGAACCATGTGGGTGGGAAGCAAGTTTCTTACCGCACAGCCACTCCTGCACCTATATACAATGTTATTTTGTAAACAAAATTATTAAAATAACATTTATCCTTATATCTACAATCACAAATTTTAGCTAGATCATTCTCGGTAATAGGATTATTATTTCTATTATTGTAAAACCTGTCTAATCTTTTATTATTAAACAAAGAGATAATTCTAAACAAATTTTACGATACTGAAAAACCTATTCAGATCCTTTTGGTATTGATTATTTTATCATATTTATATTCTTTATTAAAATGCTTAGATATAGATCTGTAAAAATCTTTAATGAAATTAGTTTTCATTTGCCTTACATAAGGAATAATAAACTAAATATAATTATCATTATTAGAATTAACAGTATTAAGTGCATCTGGATTGGTATATGGGTATACTTTTTATCCTTAAATTTAAGCCTATTATTGTACCTATTTTTATACTGAATATTATAATTACTACACTTATTCCTGTTAGTATTGTTACTGATGTTAATCATATTATTCTTATTAGGAATAATATCATAATTTTCATAATTTATGTTAAGCGTATCTACATTATTGTTATTGGTTTCAGGACCTGCATTGACACTATATTTCAATCCTCGTGGAAATAGGTTATCCTTATATTCAGTAATTTATCATTTACCTCATCTTTCTCATTATTATTGTTATTTTTAATTTTAATTCTATTTATATGATATTTACTGCTTGTGATCAAATTGCACACATCTCCACTATTCAATCCACACATTCCGTTGTCAACCAATTTTCCATTTTTACAATGAAATTTATTATAGTCCTCATTTTATTTGCAATATACTATTCTATGCATGTACCCCACTTTTTTAAGGGCAACATTATAATATTCAATATTATTGTTGAATATTTCCTCATTGGGAGATAAATATGAAACACATCTCGAAATATTATAAACTAAAGTTCTAGTGATGGCTTTAGGATGATTACTTTATATATTAAGAGAAAGATAGTTATGGCCAGTTTATAAGATTACCCAGGGTTCCATGTGCATAAAGTGCTTAGTTTTGTGGACATGAAACTCTTGGTAGCCCTATGAATCAGCCATAGCTAACTTTATCTCAATACTCAATACTCATACAAATGTACAGTCACATTTAACATATTTGTGTGCACTAGGATGTGGGAAGACCTTTCACTGCAGAAATAGTCTCAGGAGTAAATTCTCCTCATCGACAGTTTGTATGAAAACACAGCACTGGGATATGAATGAAAACATGGAACCACTGAACACATGCATTTCTGTGTTATTATACTTCATAAGGTACAAACACTAAATCAGTTTTCATAACCCTTTAAGGTGGGTCTTGTAAATAAAACCTGCAAATGGTATTTATGCTGGTGTATGCAAAGCTTTTGTCAAATCGGAATTAATTAATTAGTGTAGAGAGCAGCATTGAATGAATATTAGTTTCTGTCTACCAAATCCACTCACAAGGCTTTGGTCAGCCCAAAACAGATAGAGTGAAGAATGGAAAAAAGACATGGGTGTCATAGAAGACCCACCACCTTCATATATAACAATAAAAGATTCTTTTCTTCAGGCTGGTTCATACAGAAAAGGGAATGTATAGCCATTTTCCTTCACTGTAAATGAACGCAGTTTGCATTTGAATGTGTTTAATTAGTTCCATCATTAAGTACAAGAACACAAACCATTAATGAGAAGCTTATTAGTAAATAGCATTGATGTTACAGAGTTTTGAGAATGGTGTTTATAAATAATGAAAAATATCAGGAATAAAATAAATAAAGCAATAGAAATTGATTAAACGCTATAATACAGTAATATATGAAACATATAGTAATGATACAATTAATGTAATAATTTAGTTAATAACAGAGTGTGCAAATATTGGAATTGAAATAATTGGTTTTCATGAGAGTGGATAAAAAGGCAAAGCTGACCACTGCAGAGACAGATATTACTGTAAGATTTTATTTCCATGCATTCAATCATTTTAGCTATTTTACCAAGTTTAAAGTAAATGTAATAATAAAGAACAATTAGCAAAAATTAAATGATGGTGCAATACATTAATTAGTTGATTAGCATTCGAAGCACTAAATAAGGACAAACAGAAGTATTAGGATAATAATAATATTCTTTTCTACTCTAGGCACAAGGCTCGAAATTTGGGGGGAGTTGGGGGGGGGGGCAGTTGATTAGATCAACCCCAGTACACAACTGCTACTTTATTAATCAACCCCTGAAAGGATGAAAGGCAAAGTCAACCTCGACGGAAATTGAACTCAGAACATAGCGACAGGTGAAATACCGCTAAGCATTTTGCCCAGCGTGCAAATATTTCTGCCAGCTTGTTGCCTTACACCAGCAAAAATATTCTTATCTACTCTAGGTACAAGACCCGAAATTTTGGGGCAGGGGGCCAGCTTATTAGTTTGACCCCAGTACGCAACTGGTACTTAATTTATCAAACCTGAAAGGATGAAAGGCAAAGTCGACCTCGGTGGAATTTGAACTCAGAATGTAAAGAAAGACAAAATACCACTAAGCATTTCGCCCGGCATTCTAACATTTCTGCCAGCTCACTGCCTTAGGATAATAATAATATTAATACATAATGAATGGCTAAATCTATTTAAATATATGAAATGAAATAAATGACAAGGGAACAGAAATTACATAATCAACTTCATTAGCTTACAGCTGTTTCTTCTATAAGATGCAGCAACCTCAGCTCTGAATGCAATACATCTTATAGCAGAAACAGTCGTCAGCTAATGAAAGTGATAACATGATTCCTGCTCCATTCTAATTTATTTCATTTCATATTGTACTCTTTACTCAACTAACACTGTATTGTGAAGCCTTTGTATATTAAGTTTTAACACCAGGTTGTTAGCGTCATTATGCCTAAGCAAAATATAAAAAGACATATAAGCATACATACATATATACACTCATACATATGTGTACCTCAGCTCTTAGATTTGCCAGTGCTGTCAGTACAACTAGCAATGAGCCTCCTCCAGGCATCCCTATTGCACATGTTCCTTGTGGCCCCAATCGGGCCAACTCCCAACACTATCATGTCATCCCAGAATGTACATCTTCCTTGGTCTTTCCATGGCCTCTTTCATACTTCCAACATCTACTCCATCGCATTGGTATCATGTCTCTCCTGTGGTAATCAAATCACATGACAAGTAAACATTATCCACAACTTAGTATGTTCTGAAAACTTCCTATATCTGCTTAAAGTTACATGTACTAAATAACAATTTGACTCAGCCCAACATTTCATCAGGGGCTCAGAGTCTCTAAGCATCCAATGATATAGGTGTGTCTCTTACCTATGAAAGTATAATATGGAGCCAAGTCAATCTGTTGTTTTATAATGTGTGTGTGTGTGTGTGTGTGTGTGTGTGCGTGCGTGTGTGTGTGTGTGTGTGTGTGTGTAAGCATGTATGTTTGTGTGTGTGTCATTGTTCAGTTTTATTTTAAGATTTCTTTGTAATAGAGAAAGAGCCAGTTTCTAACCTAAATCCAAGACTCTTTGGAATTTCAGCATCAACAACAGGGTATTTTTGTTCGTATATATCTATGTATGTATATGTTTTTATTTTTACGTTTTTAATTTATGTTTTTAATTTATGTATGTATATGTGTAGATTTCTATGTTTTATTTTATGAATGTATTCTCATGTATATAGTTGCATATCTAGAGATGATCAGATATATTTAAATGATAATCTTCTGGAGAACTTTACAGATTTTTACAGTTCCAATGATGGATTGGATCTGTAGTCTTCGAATTAGCTTTCTCCTTTCTGATTTTGAGAAGCCTAGTTTCTCATGATTGGTATTTAGGCAGTGTGATACATATCCCAGGGCCACAATAATTACAGGTATAAACCTGAATTTGTAATATGGATAGAGTAACTGCAGATTTCTCAATAGTTCAGCATAGGTGTTCTCTTTTTCACTGATCTTCAGCTTTATGTTAACATCATGTATGTATGTATGTATGTATGTATGTATGTATGTATGTATGTACGTAGTACGTACGTATGTATGTATGTATGTATGTATGTATGTATGTATGTATGGATGGATGGATGGACGGATGGATGGATGGACGGATGGATGGATGGACGGATGGATGGATGGATGGATGGATGGATGTATGTATGTGTAGACAAATGCTGGAATCAGGTAATGCACAAAAGTTTAGAGCACGCTGGAAACCTTTAGAGATTGAAATGATTTTCATCTCAACCAGATCTCGCTTGAATCCTATTGTTTATACCCACATTCCATCTGAAGAGGAGTGTGAGAGCATCAAGAGAGCTAACGAACAGAACAAGAGCAGGAACGCACTCTTGTTTAATACAGGCACCGACATCAAGGGGTATCTTAAGGAGAGAGGGCTACCTGAATTTCCTGAGTATGTTCCACAGGATAGGGTGACTGACAGTGTCAAAAAGACTTAAACTAGTAGACAAAGGCAAAAATGAGCTCGTTTTTGGGTCCCCCTGCCGTGTTTCTTCAAGAGTTTCCGAACTGCAAAGATTATGTCAGTTATGCTAGACTGAAGTTGGAAGCTAGTCTGAGACTCAAGAAGAACACTTGAAGCTGTTCTAGACAGGCGGTGCAATAACAGGATGTGAGTGAAGATTTTTTTTTCCTGCAACATCTAAAAGAGATATGTCACGGTTGTTATTGCAGTCACAGCAAATACCATTCTTTCCTGTAATATACAGTTGTGTGCGTGTGGACATACACGCATATATAGACAGAGAGAGGGTAAGAGATGTAAGCAG
>NC_068983.1:53626581-53633383 GCF_001194135.2 Octopus bimaculoides
AAAAAAAAAAACGATTAACCTACGTACCATGGTTTCACCTGTTAAAATTTACATAAGTAAATATCTGCAGGATCGTTAGCGTAGTCCGTCGATTATTTAGTATTTTTTTCATTTGTCTTGCCCTTTTACGGTCTGTTGTGTCACTGAATTCTTACTGAGAATATTTTTTTTTTTCGTGGTTAGATGATTCGGCATCTATTTCTAGCATATAGGAGTCCACTTTTGCTGGTCATTCCTCTTATTTTTGTATATAGATAGATAAATAGATAGATAGATAGATAGATAGATAGATAGATAGATAGATAGGTAGGTAGGTAGGTAGGAAGGTAGGTAGGTAGGTAGGTAGGTAGGTAGGTAGGTAGGTAGGTAGGTAGGTAGGTTGCTAGATGATAGGCATCTATCCATCCATCCATTCATATATCCCTCCATCCATACATACACACACACATACATATATACATACACACGCATAAATGTATACATGCATACATACATATATTTTTTTCTTTCAGGATTAAATAAAAAGAAGACAATAAACAGAAAATATGACATATATACATCATCATTTAACGTCTGTTTTCCATGCTGGCATGGGTTGGACGATATGGATATATACATAGCTGTTTAAGAATCCATAAATCAGAAAAAAATTGCATACACACGTATATTTGTCATTGGGTCAGTAGAGTGGGTGTATTAATCGAATTTTCCAGTATTATATATCCATTAAAGCTGATCTTACCGATTGGTTCCACACTAGGGGTTCAACGGAGTGGTAGGTAACAATCCTGTTATGTAACCCTGCACTCTTCGAAGATGGCTACCATCTCTGAAGAGCGCCGGGTTACATGACTAGACTATTACCTAACATTCCATTGAACCTCTAGTGCGAAACCGATCGGTAAGATTAGTTGTAATGAACACATAATATTGTACACCCTGATTAAAATATGTATATATCTGTGTGTGTGTGTGTGTGTGTGTGTGTGTGTGTGTGTGTGTGCGTGTGTGTGTGTGCGTGTGTGTGTGTGTGAGAGAGAGAGAGAGAGAGAGAGAGAGAGAGAGAGAGAGAGAGAGAGAAAGAGAGAGAGAGTGCGTGTGCATGAATGTATGTATGTATGAATATATATACATACGTACAGAGTCTGGTAAGCAGAAGACCATCAGGTGAACTGTGGAGGTAGCAAACATTGCTCCAGGGTGGCTGAAAACGAAGAGCTGTGAATCCTGGAAGGTGTAGTTGTACTGGAGGAACCATAACTGAAAACAAGTTGATACTTGATTGGCTCTGAGTGAAGGTATCTGCTGTTGGAAGACCCTAAACACCTAAATGACCTAACGAAACATCTCTGATGATGTGTTCTGGTGCATCACAGGCTGATAAATAGAAATGTGTGTGTGTGTGTGTGTGTGTGTGTGTGTGTGTGTGTGTGTAGATACATACATATCATACAAACTTACTCTCACACACGTACACAATTGAATATTCGAATTACATTGGTTTTACATTGTGGCACAAAACAAAGGCAGTGAGCTGGCAGAAACGTTAGCACGCCGGGCGAAATGCTTAGCGGTATTTCGTCTGCCGTTACGTTCTGAGTTCAAATTCTGCCGAGGTCGACTTTGCCTTGCACCCTTTCGGGGTCGATAAATTAAGTGCCAGTTACGCACTGGGGTCAATGTAATCGACTTAATCCGTTTGTCTGTCCTTGTTTGTCCTCTCTATGTTTAGCGCCTTGTGGGCAATAAAGAAATAAGAAACGTTAGCACGCTGGGTGAAATGCTTAGCGGTATTTCATCTGCCTTTATGTTTTGAATTCAAATTCCGCCGAGGTCGACTTCATCTTTCATCCTTTCAGGGTCGATAAATTAAGTATCAGTTGTGTACTGGAGTCGATCTAATCGACTGCCCCCACCCCCACAAAAAAATTTTCGGTCCTTGTGCCTAGAGTAGAAAAGATTATGACACAAAGCAATCAATTTCAGGGTGGGGCTTAAGTTAATTAACTCAACCCCAGTGCGTAATTGGTACTTATTTTATCGACCCCGAAACAATGAAAGGCAAAATTGATCTTGGTGGAATTTGAACTCAGATCGTAAAGACGGACGAAATGCTGCTAAATAATTTGCCCTGCATTTACTACATTATAAATAGTTTTGCCCTTCAAAGTCTGTTTCTTACTATGAGCACGTTTAATCGTTCGCGTATATTTATGAGCCTGTTCTCCTTTGAACAATTTTCATTATGCTTCCATGCATCCTTGCTTTTAAATTGTTTATAAGTACACGGGGTCTATATATGATATACGCCGATTGCCCCATATATTTATGCAGTATCGTTTCAAGTTTCTATTGAGATATATCCGTGTAATTATTTTTATATCTATTTTAACTTCCAAACCGCTAGTGGTTGAAGCATATCATACGAAGGGAGGTCACTCTAATTTTAATCCCATTAGTCTAGAAAATGGAAACCTAATTATAGAAACGAGACAGAAATATAAAGAAATGCATTTTCTATAGTGATTTTCTATTTACAGCATTATAATATCTGTACTGTTTCTCTATACTTGCATATTAAATTATTAATGAAATTAGCTCCCTCCAACTCTATTAAGAACTTAATTAGACGTGAAGTGCTTTTTGGGGAGAAAATAAAAGATAGGAAATAAAATTGAAGTTGATCAGAAATAAATGCATGAATATCTTAAACATGGTGAATTCGCTCAAAATAATCCATTCTGCAGTAATAAATTTTGCTGATATAGTGCAACATACATCAGTAGTAAGAAAATAACGAACAATTTAATCACCAGAGTGTAACGAATCGAACACCAAAATGCAATTGTCACTTTCGAAGTGAATTGAAAGACAACGGGAAATATGTAGAAAAGTCTATTATATATTCAGTCTTTGTCATGAAAATAAACCGAAATTCTATTGATTATGTAGCATTGTGGAGGTACATGGCCTAGTGGTTAGAGTAGTGAACACGTGGTCGAGGAATCACAGGTTCGAATCTCAGACCGGGCGATGTTGTGTTTATGAGCGAAACACGTAAGCACTATACGGTTCCGGCAGAAAATAATGGCGAACTTCTGCTGACTCTTTCGCCACAACTTTCTCTAACTCTTTCATCCTGCATCTACCAGCTCACCTGTGACGGACCGGCGTCCCATCCAGCTGGGGATCCTATACACCAATGAAACTGGGGAAACTGGCCCTTATGTGCCAGGGATGGCTCGAAAAGGAACACACAACAACAACATATAGCATTGTAAAGTTAACGCTGAGAATTAATTTAAGAGCCGTTAGAATCATTGCAATTTTATAATATATTGTTTCATAGTTATAAGAACTTTTATTTTACACTATTGTTACACCGTATTTAATTACATAAATATTCCACATCAAAATCCAAATCCAAAACCGAAGAAAACTCATTCGTTTGTGGAAAAGAAAAGAAAGAAGAGAAAAAGCAGCAATTCAACAGTAATTGCATCAATCGGTCGCAGACCATAAAGCTCAATGGAACATACTGATGCAAGCCTACACGCTCGTGGCATTACTGCGGTTGATAGCAAAGCTAAGGCGTTGGAACAGCCAAGCACCCTCCTGAGCATCACCTGATACCTCAATAAAATGAGTCGCTAACGATGACAAGAACTTTTATATTGCATTTATTTCCTAATATTACACCCTTCAAAGAGAGGATGTGATCCATCTTAGTATTTTAAATTTGATGGTCAAAAAAGTGAACACATGATGTCCATGGATACTACGGATTCTGCCGTAATCATACCAGGAATACAAACTATGATCTTTAGAAACATGTGACATGTGGAAACGCACACAACGATGCATTGAAATATTTATAAATTCTATCCATGGATTACTACTACTACTACTACTACTACTACTACTACTACTACTACTACTACTACTACTACTATATTTATCCTACATTATATCGGCACAGCTTGGTGCGACCCCAAAACACTGGTATTTCCAGTTGGTATCATTAAGTTGTAGTCCGTATAATAACATACGAGTTTTTATATGCATATTCAGAATGTTTCTCGTAAACGAACTTAAAGGATGTTATATATATATATATATATATATATATATACCCGATTGACTTCTCCACCAGAAATATAAGTATACTTTTAAAAATAGACATTTTAATAAATCTCTAATGTATCACACACAAGATTTGAGTAAAGTGTATGAATTTGAAAGCGTTCTGTTTTGGAAAAGGAGAGGATGGCGAGGCAGTATGAGATTTTGAATTTGGCATCAGGATCAGTTGATGCCCTCTAAGAATATACGACTCGAACCTTTCGAGAAAATATCTTTAAAATGATGAAATATATCAAGTTCAAGAAAATAACACTTACAACATAAAACATATCCAAAAATGAAAACAAACATTTGTGGTGGGAGATAAAACTAGAAATACTTTCAGAATGAAGTATGGCACATTTACTGACCTTCCAAACAATGGTATTACCACGAATTATTAAAAAATGCACTCTTAAAATATACTTTCTATAAATATGGAGGCTGAATATACAGCCCCAAGACTTATTATACATGATATAGTAGACATTCTTAAGCTACAAACAAACAAAAAAAAACTTATCTAACAATCAATGATCACAAACAAAACTTAATGAATAATCCTAAAAGATTCACTAACCCAATGAAAACCGAACTTGAGAAAAATATATTGGATGAAATCAATAGAAATATCAGCAAACGCCTTAGATTAACACTTTGGAATAACAAAGCATCGGTTATAAGTTGATTTACATTTATCGTAGATAAACATGAATGTACATTCACACAGTGTGATATAATTATGAACTTTTCATAACCAAGCATCTGTTGCTAAATCCCCTGGAATTTATGAAAATCTATACTGCTATCACGATGCTTTTATGTAGGTATTAAACTAACACACCACATGCATGCACGCACGCATACATGTGTGTATATGTGTATGTATGTGTGTGTATGTATAAATACATATGTATGTATGTAACTATATAAGGTCACGTACATATATGTGTATATATGTGTGTGTGTATATATATATATATATATATATATATATATGTATGTATTTATAGATTCATGCATGTATATGTACATATATATGTATGTATGTATTTATAGATTCATGCATGTATATGTTCCTATATTATATGTATGTATGTATGTATGTATGTATGTATGTATGTATAGATAGATGGATAGATAGACAGACAGACTATGCGAGACAACTTCCCTCTACTCTCTCACTATCACTAGCTCAGCTCACTTCCTTCTTAGAACTTTACTCCATTTCTATCTGTAATTACTATTACACAATGACGAGAACACAAACACAAACTATACAAGGAAAATCTACGACATCCATCTTTACTTAGCATGCTTTTCCATTTACGTATCACACAAACACACACACACACACATACACATATATATATATTTCTCTCTCTTTTTATTTTCGCTCCCTTTTATTTCTGTGTTCCTTTCTGTCGAAGAGCGTATGCTCGAAACCTAAAAGACTTTCTCACTTCCCGAGCGTTAAACTAATACATCTGTTTGTTGTTTACACACCCGTCTTCGTCTTTTGTTTTTTTGCAAATTCTCATTATATATATATATATGTGTGTGTAAACGAATTAGGTAAAATCGTAATATCCACTAATAATACGAAAATAGAAAACTTCAATCACCTGAATATAATCAAGAAAACACTGAGAGGTAATTGTTACTCTTAAAATGGAAACGGTACAGAGCATTCTGTTATATGTTCAACTATGGTTACTTCAAAAATGAACGACGATTACATTGGTTATACAAGTGCGACTATGAAAGAATTTCAGAGAGGTCTTCATTAGAATAATAATACATTTAGATGAAGTATAGATACAAATCATTTCAATGAAATATGCATAGAAAACTCTCAGAATCTATATGATTCTTGCAAAATAATAATATAACTTCATATCATTAAGTAGCGACTATTAGATAAAGCACTAAGTTGAACACAATCGAATGCCTTTTGTAGTTTATATATTACAGAAAAGCAAGTGATCTTGAAACACAATACCAGGATATTAAAGATATTAAACAAGCACACACACAATAATTATCGTATGCCCGTGCTTGCACAGATATCTAGCAAAAGGACCTGAATGACATCTTCAATCGCAGCAACATGGGATCCTAATAAAATATATATTTCCTTTCATTTTAGTTTCATATTCATATTCTTTTACGGTCATTTTCTTTTTCATTTCCTATAATTTATTTCCTTTTCAAAAAAGTATTTCACGTCTAATTACCTCCAGAATAGAGTAAGAGGGATATCATTTCGTTTGTAATTTAATAATAAATACCTAAAGAAAAAAAAAAGCCATTATAGATATCATGATAAATAGAAAATCCCTACTGAAAACACATTTCCTTTACATTTCCGTATCATCTCTATATTTAAGTCTCTATTTTCTATACTAATGGGAATTCCCTTCGATTGTACAAAGTATATTCAACAACGAACTCGCTGCTTCCAGTCACAATAGACATGAAAATAGATGCTCGCATATATCTCAATACGGACAAATTTGTATAGCTTAACGGTCCTTTATACATACATACATACATACATACATACATATATGCATGCATATGCATACATATGCTATACATATTACATAGATATAAATGCATATTTCTATATAATGTGAGTACATATATACATATATATATATATATATATATATATATA
>NC_068983.1:53633876-53634481 GCF_001194135.2 Octopus bimaculoides
ATATATATATATATATATATATATATACATATAATGTATGTACGTGTATATATGTGTGTGCGCGTGTGTATGTGTATGTGTACATATATATGTGTAGATAGATAGATAGATAGATAGATAGATAGATAGATAGATAGATAGATAGATAGATAGATTACGTAGATACATTAACAATACCAAAACTGTAACGTTACATAAATACGCATGCATGCATAAAATTTAAACAAACAAACCAATCACAAACAAATGAACACTGAAGTTCAAATGTAGAGATGAGCAAAGAGGCATGGGAATAACACGAAAGAAGCGAGATGAACATGTAACTAATAATAATTGAAAGAGAAAGAGAAAATATCAACATTATGATTATAAGAAACAACAGGAGAAAAGTAGGCATAAAGACATTACATGAAGGAACATGCGATGGTAAAATATTATTAGTAGTAAGACTATTTAAAGAATATGTAACTGTAAGTAAAATGTACTAGAATTTGTATTTCAGTATCCTATTCTCAAATATAGTTTTCATATACATACATACATATATACATACATATATATACATATATATGTATGTATATATATGTATATGTATGTATATGTAT
>NC_068983.1:53634602-53635855 GCF_001194135.2 Octopus bimaculoides
GAACGGGAAAGTCTTTTAGGTTTCGAGCCTACGCTCTTCAAGAGAAATGATTAAGAGGGGGAAATATTTAGAGAGAGAATGAAATAAAAAAAAGAAACGGAGAGGGAAAAGAATGACCAATGTTTCAATGGTTCCACATGATGAGATGACCGGAAAAAAGAGGCTGAATAAAAGAGAGATAAAAATAATAATAATAACAATAATAAAGTTCATTATTTACATTATTTACATTCAACAGATATTTGTCCTCATCTTGTTTGTTGTTAACACAACGGAGGGTATATCAGCCGAAACGTTGTGTTAACAACAAACAAGATGAGGACAAATATTCGTTGAATGTAAATAATGCAGATAATTCCTCATCTCTTGAATATAGAACTGTATTATCTAATCGGTACGGAGCCGACATTAGACTTCAATGGAGACATATAGAGAAACTCCATCGAAAGCTAGCTCGTCTTTCAAACCATCTAACTTGCTTATGTAGATGTAGAGACTCAAAGCTAATACCACCTGGCTTGAATATAATGACACCAGTCGATTCACATAAAGCTAAAAGAGTAGCGGAAAGGACAGGACATGCCCTCGTCCGTGAAAGGATCCATTACAACCGTTGGAAAAAGCATCAATTAGATAACGAAATCAAAGAGAGGTTATCTTCATTACTTAGGAAAATAACCAGAGATGATGATAGAAAGAGAATCCAACAAGATCTGGAAAAGTCATACATGAAAGAATTTGAAATGGTGAAGACACGCCAGATAAAGAAGTTTATGAAACTCAAAGGTCAGAGAATGAAGATTTAAGTCCATCACCCACCTGTGAAAGCAGTAATTAATGTAAGTAGCCGACATCTAGAAAGCTTTGAAAAAACAGTTCTGAACAAAGGTCTCAAATTTGCGACAACCATCAAGCGTATTCCATACTTGGACATAATAGCCCCTATTGAAGGGATATCAAAAGCTCAGGGAGATGAACTAAGATGGAAAGTGAGACAGGTACTAGAAAAAGCAAAACTTCCTAAACCAAACATCACTAAAGAAGAAAAATTCGCTACCAAAAGACTACAGAGTGACACTACCATCATAATACTTCCAGCGGACAAGGGAAATGCTACAGTGGTGATGAACAAGTCTGACTACTCGGGAAAATTGACAAGTCTTATAAGTGATGGTAGCTACAGCAAAGAAAGAAAGACCCAACTCTGAAGACAGAGAGGAAGTTGTCACAGATCTTGATCAAGAACAAGGATC
>NC_068983.1:53635865-53636266 GCF_001194135.2 Octopus bimaculoides
GTGATGGTAGCTACAGCAAAGAAAGAAAGACCCAACTCTGAAGACAGAGAGGAAGTTGTCACAGATCTTGATCAAGAACAAGGATCACTTTACACCAATGAAGTGCAGACATCTGACTCAACACTACAGTAAACTACCACACATGTACGGTCTCCCTAAGATTCACTAGGATGGAATTCCATTAAGACCTATAGTGAGCTGTAGAAGTTCAGCATGTCATCCACTGAGCCGCTTCCTTGTGGATATAATCAGTCCATTTGCAAGGATACCCCCATTGAATCCAACCAGGTGGTTAGTCATGATGTGATAAGCCTGTTCACCAAAGTCCCAACTGGTGAAGCACTATCAGTGATACAAGAAAAACTAGTGATAGACACCCATCTAAAAGAACGCACTAGTAT
>NC_068983.1:53636276-53637340 GCF_001194135.2 Octopus bimaculoides
GATAGACACCCATCTAAAAGAACGCACTAGTATACCAAAAAGAAACTTGATGGAAATGTTGACCTTCTGTGTAGAAACTACCTACTTCAGTATGGACACTCATATATATCGACAAGTGGATGGTTTAGTTATGGGTTCTCCATTATCACCGGTAATAGCCAATATATACAGAACGCCGAAACTGGCCAGGATGATATTGATTTGGTCAGTAAGAAGAGGAAGTAAGAATACATATAGTAACAAATAAATAGCATTAAAAAGTATAAGAAAAAAATATAAGCAAATAATACAAATGAATTTTTAGCCCAAGTAATTACATGGATGGATAAGTTGGGAACGAAACAGCCGGAAATTTAAAGATTCTACAAAAAATGTCAGTATACTTTCGAGATGAATTGTTGGTGTACCACGATGTTCTGATGATCTGATGAGCTGGCTTTTTTTATTTGCATTAATTTGTGAAGAAAAATAGTCGTTATAGGCAGAGAATATCAGATAATCAAACATTGGTAGTTTTGACTTCTGGAGTCCCTCTAAGTGTGAGGCATTATTGTATAGTAAGGCCCTTATATAAATTATATATATATATATTTATATATACACACGTTTTTTTTCATGAATTAGCTTCTCCGCGTCGGACACCGGAGTGATATTTGATAAGGATGAACAATAGTCTATGTGCTGTGTTGAATACGTCAGGGTATGTTGATTTTTGTTGATTTTTATGCGTCTTGACCATACGTGTACTGATGAATAAAAGATGCAGTTTACTGCATAGTTTGTTTCATAAATTATGAAACCATTGGTTTACCGTTAAGTTAAAAGTTTTTAGGTTAGCTTTGAAAGTTGCATTCCCTCACGATCGGTAAAAATGTGCTTATTTTGGTAGTTTGACTTATGGAGTTCCTCTAAGCGTGAGGCATTATTGTATAGTAATGCCCTTATATAAATTAAATTATATACATTTATGGGGAAAAAATGATGTTTTTTTTTCCTTATGAGGTTTTTTCACGCTAACTACTTGATAAATTCTTATGAAGTTTTTTATCCTGATATTATATATA
>NC_068983.1:53637530-53645030 GCF_001194135.2 Octopus bimaculoides
TATATATATGAAGTCGAGGGTCACCAATTGTAACGATTATAAGACGAATGAAGAACAGTGATCGAAGTTGTAAAGAAATATTTATTTACCATTACTTTAATAAATGCCATACCACGACGGGTAGGTTAGTGTAATAGTATAACACAGTTCGTAAAGCATGCAAGGTAAAGAAAGTTAATTTCGGCCTGTGTATGTGCGTACACGATCTTGTAGCAGTATATAGACAGCGATATGGTAATGTTACAGAGAAAAGAAAGTGAGCTAGTGAAAGTTGTAGAGTGTGGGACGTTGTGTCTCATAGTTGGCTGGTTGTAACCTTCTTTCTCCCTCTGGTCGTTTGTCTTTAGTGGCTGCCTGCTTGTGACCATGACTCTAGATGTACGTTCACTAATTTAGTTGTCACTAGCTGCTTCGCTCTGTTGTCGCTGAGTGACTACTGCTCGTTGAGTCGTCACCGACTGGTGACTAAACTAAATTTTTCTTGGGATTTCCTTGCTTTTATAACAATCCAGAAGGATAGATATATTATTGAGAACAATAGGTTTAGTTGGTGGTCTTGTTATCTCTATTCTAGCTTTTGGTAGAGTAGAAGAGGTCAGAAAGGGTCAAGTGGTGAAGACATTGTTTCAGTCTAGCTAAAGGCAATCTGGAAAATATTAAACTGCTGTCAGAGAAAAACTATTGTTCTACCGTGGGAAAAGTTCTGCTGCAGTATTGATTTAAATTTGGCTATAGTGGATCGAATCCACTTCATGCATGCAAGATCCACTACATATATATATATTATTATTATTGAGTGAGAGAGCAGTGCATGCCATCAAAGTGACACTGGGGTAAAATATATATGTACGTATGTATGTATGTATGCATGCATGAATGCGTGTGTATCTATGCATGTACATGTACGGGTGTGTACGTATGTGCACAAATGGCGATTTAAAAGCCAGCTGATGCCCGAGGCATATTCCTATAATGGTGCTGCCTCCCAACGTCACCAACAGCCCCAGCGAGCTTTCCATTATTTTACTGACAAGTAATTGAGACCAAACATATACTCAATGAGAAACAGAAATGATAGAGTAAAAATTTAGTTCTTTCAATAGTCCATTCCTTTAAACCAGACCACACCACTTAGATATTGCCTGTTTTCGTATTTGATTTATTTAACACTAAATGACAGCAAGCAATATACGTAAATCATTTACTTATAACAAGAGCAACGAGGAAAATGCAAATTTTCGACATTTTTTATTCGTTTTCTTTTTCTGTTTTTTTCAAAGACTATTATAATTTACTATTTACGCCATGATAAATCTGGCACCGGAAAAATCTTTGTTTGCCTTAGTGCATGCTTAATTTGTTTAATGTTAAATCTGGCCATGTACATACATACATACATAAATACATATGCCTATATGTAATATATATATATATATATATATATATATATATATAAATGTAAGATATAACATGTTATATATATACACGCACATTACACTCAAATATACATACATACATGCTTATTGTATGTGTGTACATATATATATATGTATGTGTATATATATGTGTGTACATATATATATGTATGTATGTGTAGATATATATATATATATATATATATATATATAAAATATGCATATATGTATATATATATGTATATATATGTATATGTATATACATATATATATATACATATATATACATATACATACATACATGCATACATACATACATATACATACATACATACATACATACATACATACATACATGTATGTATGGATATATATATGTATGCATATATATATATATGTGTGTATATGTATATATATATATGTGTGTGTGTGTGTGTGTGTGTGTGTGTGTATCTATATATATATATATATAGAGAGAGAGAGAGAGAGTGAGAGAGGGGGGTGATTCATTCGTGTGTACATTTGTATGCGATGAATAAATTAAAAAAATGGAAAAAGGTTTAAAAAATTATGCTAAATGACGAGCGTGGATGTGATCATGGTCAAGGCCGTGTTTGTTGTTGTTGTTGTTTTTGTGGTGGTCGTAGTGGTGGAAGTAATAGTAGCTCTTGTGATGAGAAGGATGCGAGAAACCAGAAACATTAAGAGAATATAGCGTTGCCTAGGTACCAAATACTTCGTTAAACTTAAATGAAAACTTACGGTAAGTTTTCATGTAACGCTTTCTTTTAGTGTTTTTAATGTACTTAGATTTGCATGCTTTTTCATTTTTGCAATGCAGATGTTCAGGCTTTTATGATTTATGAAACTTTTGTGATTGTTTATTGATAATTTTAATTTTGTGACTAAAAACATAGTACCTTTATGTTTTACTTAATATATTTTCTGGTAATTCTGAAATGATGCTGTAGTTAATGAGAGGGTCACTGCTTCTGTAGCCGAATGGAAGAAAACCCTAAAGTATCAGGACCTGACAGTGAACTATCCCTTTCAACTTGTGGTGTTTGAGACGTTCGGAGGGATTGGGCCACTAACCACGTTTATTGATAATTTTAATTTGCGACTAAAAACATAGTACATTTATGTGGTGCTTGTATAGTATACGGTCTACCACGTTGTCAAACAGTATAGCCAGGGTTAGCTGCCTTAATCGTTCAATTAATAAAGGAAACCAATTTTTCCATTATATGGACATTAACAACAAATTAAACTGCAAACGGAGCCTAAGTGAGATTGTAGAACTAATATTTTTCTTTGTCATGGATATACCCATGACTCCAGCAGTAACTCTGACAGGAAAATCTTAAAATACAATAACTGACTGGCACAATGCGGGCCGCAAGGTGTGTGGAGCCATAGTTTATAATGAACGACGAGGGAAGATGTTTGGAATAAACGATAACCCCATTGAGATCGACGAAGCAAGATTTGCTGGTTGACGAAAATACAATTGAGGAAGAAAGCTGGATGGCGACAATGCTCGAGGAACCATGATCATCGAATTGATCGGCCGTGGGTTTTTGGTCTCAAACAAGGCTCAGACTGTCAATACTTTTGTGTGGAACGGTGTGACGGGAACAGTATGATCCTAATTATTGAAAGTGAAAGTGAAAAATGCTCACTATTTCATTCAGATGAGTGGCCCGCTTATAATAATTTAAATGCCATGGGTTATAACCATCTGACAGTGAACCATCAACGACATTATGTGGATCCAGTGACCGGAGCACACACACAGGCCATTAAGTGATCATGGTTAGATGATAAAACTATGATTCCGACAAAAAATGATCTCTGAAATATCTGATGTGTTTTATCTGTGAAATACCTGGAAATACCTGAAAAATAAGGTAGATAACCCTGTTTGACACCGTGGTAGACCTCATACAATACTAGCACGCTTTATGTTTTATTTAATATATTTTCTTGTAATTCTGAAATGGTGCTGCAGTTAATGGGAGGGTCACTGCTTCCGTAGCCGAATGGAAGAAAACCCTCAAGTACTGAGACCTGGCAGAGAACTATCTCTTCCAGCCTGTGGCGTTTAAGACATTCAGAGGGACTGGGCCACTAACCGCGGAGTTCTTGTCAACATTGGTAGCACGCCTCACCGAGTGTGTCAGCTGATGCCCGTAAGGGCCCTTGGCTTTCCCAACACCTTGGCTTTGCCATCGCCCGTGGTAATGCTTCAGTAGGTACCGTTAAATCTTGTGGTATGAGACTAATTGTTGTGATAAGAAAAAAAGTCCCCACAAATGGTTTCAATACAGTTTTGACAAAAATAATTGGAAGAATTAGGTGAAAGTTCTCCGGTAATTTCTTTCATGTAATAAATGTTTATGTTAATTTAAAAGTTTCGCAGCAAAATCTTATAAAACGACAATGTTCTAAAAGATGTAGATGGTTATATGTTATATATGAAAATAAAAAAATTCATTTATTCAACATATTAAACAGAAGTAGTTCTAATAGAAATGTAACTTTTTTTCCTCTGAAGTAGACAACATTTCTTGTGCAATTTGTTGTGATGTAAAAATGTCTGCTTGACTCAACATGTGAGGATACAACATAGAGATGACTGCATGAGAAACATGGGCTTGTTATTTGAAATCTAATAATTCTGGAGAATCCTCTTTCAGACTTGTTGATGATTGCAAAAAATGGAGTGCCGTTTGAAACTGAAGGTGCATGGGCTGAAATAACATATCTGATTGGATGAGAGGAATGTATGGAATACAAGCTTCTCTCTTGGTGTAACAAATCATAAGGCTCTAATCTCATCGTGTATGAAAGTTTTGACGAGTTCTGAACATCGGATTATGCATTCAAATTTCGTAGCAACAAATTGGATGCTGTTCCTTTCAACTACAGGTTGAAGAAGGCCCTCAAGTGGGTTGAAGAGAATTGAGAAACTCTCTTGGATAATTGGCAACATCGTTATGTCAATTACGGTGTAAAGTGACTTGTATCATCTGGTTTGGTTTGGTACCTGTCTGTTGAATGATGACGTCATTTCTATCTGGGACAATGTTATTTTTGGTAGTAACACTTGAAGTTAAAAATGACAGCTTGGTCCATAGGTTGCAGTAGAGAGTTGGTGTTAGAGGATAAGCATGCGATGGTGGACATTCTGCAGGTAGCCAGGAGCATTGTCTGAAAAGTAAAGAATCTCGAATGGAAGTTGCTTTTCTTTATAATATTTTTCAACTGTTGGAACAAATAAGTGTAAAACCAATCTTCATAAATTTCGACAGTCACTCAACCCTTGGTGTTTCGCATACATATATAAGTGACAGCGATGCCATTGTGATGTTCTTAAATGTTCTTGGATTTGCTGCATGATAAACTAAGAAAGGCTTTAACTTGTATCTCTCCCCTATCCTAACAACTGACTCCCAATAAAAGAGTCAAACAACCTTTAGCGGCCTTAAAATCAATGACTTAAAAGACATCTCACTTCTCCTTAGCTATGAAAGACCGGTCTAGCTTTCTTTTCCAGTAAAACCTGGTCTCATCCACATTGAAAATCTGCAGGAGAATAAAATTGTTATCTTTAATAATCTTCTCTAATGTTGCAGGAAACATGGCAGCTGCTGCTGCATTTGCCGATGCACTTTCGTTTTGGACCTTAATGTTATGAAGATCCTATTACACCTTGAGTAGCATAAGCCATCAGGAACTAGCATTGATTTCCTCCGCCACGTCGTCAGGATACTTTTTAAGGCCATTGTAAAATGACGGTACTTTCTCTTAAATTATTATCTGACTTATGGGGACGCTGACGAGTCTGCTGGTCAAGTCAAAGGGAAAGAAATTGTTCAATTTCTTCCATGATTTTGCCTCTTTTATCTTCATTCCATGAACAATATCTTGGATGTGAATTAAAACACTTTCCTTGTCACGAAAAAGAGTTCAAACCATCATCTGGCTTACGCCATTAGCACACTATCAGTACCAGCTTGATTATCGCCAACTTATCTTTTCAAAGTAGCATGGCACTTAGGATCACCATGACTAGATCCAGCGATAGGAGCTTTCTTGGACAGCATAGTGTAATGAAGAAAAATAACACAAATTTACACACAGTAAACACAAACTCACGTTTGGATTTCCTGATATGAGCTACAATGCTGCCTCGCAGTGAAATGCTTGAACTATCGGTTCTCAAAGTCGCATACATAAGTGTAAATATTGTGGCTATGTAAATGTTTGAAAAAATTTATTAACTTTTTCCTGTTTTAATAAATTATTTGTGCATATTTTCGCATATATTTGATTTGATTTTCCATTTCAATATTGGCTTTTGGGTTTGCATTTTGCAATATTTATATTTTTAAATATGTTCACTGAGATGAACGTCAAGTCAGATAATTCAAGTGAAGAGGTTTAGTTTTTCCATTAATTTCATTATTAAAAAAATGACGTAAAATCGAAAATGGAGTATGGTAAATTGACAGATTTCGTTGAGTGTTGGACAAATGATCAGTACTTGTTCTGATTTTCTGCATTCGGAGATCAAATCATGCTGACATCAACATTGTTTTTCCATCCTTTTGGAGTAAAAAAAATCAAAATAAAATAAAAATTTAAGATCGAACTTGTTAGAGCACTGGATAGTGTATGTGTGAGGGGATGCCATGTGGGTATTTATTTCAACTTTATATCCTAAGTTCAAATGCTACACTGTCACTAACCAAAGAAAATAAAAATGACGACGCTTTTGTCAAGAGTTGCGACCAACAGATAATACTGGTTTTGAATCTTGCTTCAAGGCCAGCAGCCGTGGGGGAGGGGCTAAGTCGATTACATGTCAAGACAAGGAGACAAAAACATAGACTCGTCTAAGCATAGATATATACTGTACCTATATTCCAGGCTTCTTTCAGTTTGCATCTATCAAGTCCACTCACTAGGTTTTGATCAGACTAGGGCTATAATAGAAGACCCTTGCTCAAGGTGCCAAGCAGTGGAACTGAACCCAGATCCATGTTGGGACCGAACCCTGATCCATGGCTGGAAAGCAAACTTCCTATCACACAGCCATGCCTTTGGCTGTGTCTCATTATTATGACCATAATAATTGATACAGCTGTCAATAGAATTACTGACAGTTGGACTTGTCTAACATTCCTTTGTATAAGCAAAAAATTCTAATTCTAAAATCTCTCTGAGAGATCAGCACAGTAGTTGTACTGACAAGTAATGTTTGTAGCCACTTCCACATGGCTGTCCATTTGAGTGGACTCGACTGTGATTTTTTAACCCCAAGAGGACACCTCCACCGGCTGGGAGGGGTTTGCTCCTCTGCTCGCAATTTATCAGATGCAGCTCTGCATCATTAACCAGCTAGAGGAAATGTCCTCTTGGGGTTAAAAAATCGCAGTAGAACAGACAGCCACGTTGAAGTGGTTATAAATATTCCTTTATATATACTCTGCTTGCAAAGAGCTGTTGAGGGCAAGTGAAATTGAAATCGAACCAAATTTGATGACTGTCAGCCATGCCAGTGGAGCGCTAACAGCACCATCCGAGTGTGATCATTGCCAGAGCAGCTGTCTGGCGTCCGTACCGGTGGGATGTAAAAAGCACCTTTTGAGCATGATCGTTACTAGTGTCGCCTTACTGGTACGTGAAAAAACATTTGAGTGAGGTCGTTGCGAGTGCCGCTGGACTGGCTTCTGTGCAGGTGGCATGTAAAAGACACCTTCTGAGCGTGGCCGTTGCCAGTACCACCTAACTGGCCATTGTGCCGGTGGCACATAAAAGCACCCACTACACTCTCAGAGTGGTTGGCATTAGGAAGGGCATCCAGCTGTAGAAACTCTACCAGATCAGATTGGAGCCTGGTGCAGCCATCTGGTTCACCAGTCCTCAATCAAATCGTGGTGGTGGTGGCATTGGCGGTGCTGGTGGTGCTGGTGAGGATAATGGGAGCAGTAGTGGAGGTGGTGGTGGTTGTGGTGGTAGTAGTGGCAGTGATGGTAATTAATGATATTCTTTTTTTTTTTAATTTTATTTTTCAAAT
>NC_068983.1:53647530-53651702 GCF_001194135.2 Octopus bimaculoides
GATCAGTTTAAAACATGATGTTGGTATCATGAAAGCAAGGGTGGTCTCAAGTGGATTGGTATGAGAGGGGTTAAATAACAAATAAAGAATCTAATGAGTTGTTAATGAATTTTACTTTCTGGTGATATAGCAACTTCAATGTTGTAAGAATAACAATGACAAAAATAACAACTAAACAAAATACAAAATTTAAAAAATGTCTTTATTTTGTCTATTTAAAAACAAAAAATGAATAACAAACATGTATCATGGAAAATTTCTCATGATTCATTTATTTATTTTATATTTCAACCCTGATTTTATTTTTGTATTTTATTTTTATTTGTTTATTTTTTTTTTTTCCTTTCTTTAAAACAAACCACAATGATTTAGTGATGACTTCTGATAATGTTAGAGCTACAGAATATATCTACAAAATATTTTAACACAGAAAATTTAGGTACACTTTTGCTCTATACTTTCTCAAAAAGTTTACACAAAAAAAAACAGAAAAACAAAGAAGCAAAGACAAAAACAAAAACAAATCAAAACCGTAATTTGATGAATAATTAATCACTCATTAATTATATTGTCATGATGTAGTAAAAATAGCAATGAACTCTACCAACATAATGGTAGTTACTTGCTAATAAATAGACTGTGCCCCTTGAGAATGAAGTCTCTTCATCACAGTCATAACACCATGTTTATGATGGAATTTACAAATATTATTGAAATTCGTTAATCAGCAATTTCCTTTTTTACTAATTGAAACATTTTATGAATGAAACTTGTTAATTTTTTTCTACTGTAGGCACATGGCCTGGAACTGAGGAGAAGGGGGCTGGCCGATTACATTGACCTCAGTACTTGACTGGTATTTATTTCATTGCCCTGAAAGGGTATGAAACACTAAGTCCACCTTGGCAGAACTTGATCTCAGAAAGCAAAGCTAATAGAAATGCCACAGAGCATTTTGTCCAGTGGGCTTATAATTCTTTCAGTTTGCTGTCTTCGGCAGTGAATAACAGAGTTCCGCAGCAAATAACAAACAGGAGTTTCACAGTGAGTAATGAACATCAAGGACAAGTATCAGTAAACTCCCCACAACGAAGGATTAAATCTGAGATCGTCACCAGACAGGGTTTAAGAAACCACAAAAAAGTAATGAAAGAAAATTGCTTTTCAACATAAGTCATTTCAGGAAGCTGAACTATTTCCCTTGTATATGAAACACAGTTGCTGCCAGGCATGTTGTAACTGCAAGGTGTGTACATAGAAATGTAAACAGCACATGGAGATGAGATATTCTTATACAAAAATTTAGACAACACACAAAAGTGCGATATCCCTATAAAAAACTGTGAGTGACAAAATCCCTGAGAAATCAACAATTTATGTGACTCAAAATTTGTGTTGACACCATCAACCTACATTCTCAGGAAGTTTTTCTCCATCTAATACATACGTGCTTTAGATCTCTGGTTGAGACCTGGTCGGAAGATGAAATAAAATACAAATCAATTGGAAAAAGAAAAAAAATAATAATAATGGTTTCAAATTTTGGTCCAAGGTCAGTATGTTTGGGGGAGGGGCTAGATCAATTAAATCAACCCCAGTACTCAACTGGTACTTATTTTGTTGACCCTGAAAGGATGAAAGGCAAAATCAACCTCAGCAGAAATGGAAATCAGAATGTAAACACAAACGAAATGCTGCAAAGCATTTTGCTTGGCATGTTAACAGTTCTATCACCCCACTGCCTTAATAATAACAACAACAACAATAATAATAATAATTATCCTTTCTACTGAAGGCACAAGGCCTGAAATTTTCAGGGGAGGGGACTAGTTGATTACATTGACCCCAATGTTTCACTGGTACTTAATTTATTGACCCCGAAAGGATGAAAAGCAAAGTCGATCTAAGTGGCATTTAAAATCATCATATAAAGGGCTGGAAAGAAAATCATGAAGCATTTTGTCTTAAGTGCCAATGAACATGCCAATTCACTATATTAAACGAGAACTAATTAATGAGAATTAAGTAGTGAGAACTAAAAACGAATGGTTTTTAACTCTGGCACCGGCATACAAAGTTTAGAGGAGAAGCACAGCAAATGAAATATAAAGTCACTAACAGTGTATGACTGGTATTTATTTTTATCAACTCCAGTTCAATAAAAGACAAAGTTGACACTGATGACAACTGAAGTCAGAATGTTATATAACAAAGAGATATTTTGTATGGTACTTTGACAATTTTACTAGAATCTTTTCTGAGTTGAGTAAAAATTAACTATGGTTACTGAAACTTGATTTTATCGTTGGGTTGTACAGCAAAATATATGGTTACATTTAAACAAGGTGATATATGAGAAAATAAAGAGGAAAATACAAAAGAGAATACTATTGTAGGAACACAATAGATTTTTATATTGTTTTCTGTTTTTTTTTAAAAAAAAGGTTAGTTTAAATATATGATGCATGTATTATGGAAATTACTTATTACATAATTGAGGTTATTATGGATACAGGAGGGAAAAGGTAATGAATGTAATATTGTGAATTTCAAAACAGAGTTAGTTAAAACATATTTGTTACATATGGGTTACTTCCGTAAGTTTCTTTGGATCTAATTTTTCCATTGGATCAATTTTTTTTAAACCAGATGGTGGTTTCACTTCATATTTTTCCAGATCTGTATCATCTGGTGAAAATGCTGGATTATCTGCTGCATTCGATTTTTCATTTTGTTGCAGCTTCTCATTCTTGTTCTTGTTCTCCCATTTCTGAAAAGGAAAGAACAAAATATATTTGAATAAAGCACAAACAGTTTTGATAACCAGAGTTTTTGGTTACTTAGATCAGGGGTTTTCAAACTTTTTGACTTGCGGACCCCTTTGTATTTCAGGCTTTACCCCCTTATAAATGCTTATGAAATTTATACATAAATATTTGCTTAAAATAACATATATTTTTACATTTATTTATTTAACAGAATTTAACAAATAGGTTTATTGTTAATTAAAAGATTTCGATTAAAAAACATATATAAAATCAAATTGCCCATAAAAGGTATTTGCTGTCCACGGACCCCCTGTCTTGTCCTTGCAGACCCCCTGTGGTCCGCGGACCACAGTTTGAAAACCCCTGACTTAGATGATGCTAATGCATATCATTACTACGGCACTCCATCAGTTACAATGGAGAAGGTTCCAGTTGATCTGATCAATGGAACAGCCTGCTCATGAAATTGACGTGCAAGTGGCTGAGCATTCCACAGATACGTGTATTCAACGTAGTTCTTGGGGAGATTCAGCATGACACAGAGTGTGACAAGGATGGTCCTTTCAAATAAAGGTACAACAGAAACAGGAATAATGAGTGAGAGAAAGTTGTGGTGAAAGAGTACAGCAGGGCTTCCACAACCCCCTGCCAGAACTTCGTGGAGCTGTAAGTGTTTTTGCTCAATAAATACAATGCCCGGCCTGGGAATTGAAACTGCAATCCTATGATTGCGAGTTCGCTGCCCTAACCACTGGGCCATTGCACCTCCACAATGCATAATATACAACAATATAATAATGTTTATAAACCAAATAGTTTATCTGGATTCTCAATGTGTGAATACACACAGACATGTGCACACATAATGCCCTGGAAAGAGATGTATTATTTAGCTGAAAATGTGTTTTGTTTATGACATATATTGTATGACCTTTATTTTTCACGTGGTAATACTGAAAAAAACAGAAGTAAAAAAGAACATCAGTGTAAGAGTAAATGTTTTAATATAGCGAGTTATAGTTTTAGCTAAAAATATTCCATTATTCAGAAGTTCATGGCCTTGTCCTGAGACATTCTTTGGATAAAGTCCCAGAGCTTTTTAATAATCTTTTGCCAAAAATTCTGAGAGATCTACATGGTGAGTGTGGGTATAGATGTTTCCAAAAAATACCTCGAACTTTTGCTCTCCAAAATCCCAGAAGAACCTCATACGAGGGCAGCAGTATCAAACTTGCTCATTCTCCAAAAGCCAAACACATGCGAATGACCATTGAAGAGGTGATGTTACTGGCAGTGCCCCCAGTATCATCACACCCTTTAGGTTGAAACACACGGAATATTTATACATTCACACACACTCTCACACACACACACACACACACACACACACACACACACACACAC
>NC_068983.1:53651971-53652913 GCF_001194135.2 Octopus bimaculoides
AATTAATAATAGAATTAACAATTAACAATTTTGCCAAGTAGTTCAGTATGAAATAAACCTTTATCGGTAAGACCATTTATCATCATAAATATATCATAAATCGGTAAGACCATGATATATATATATATATATATATAATGTCAGCAGTCCATATATCTGAAAAAGAAGCACATTCTAGGGCATAAGAGCAGTAACTCAGAACCATGCCGAATCAGGCTGGAATTTGAACTCAGAATGTATATATATATTATGAAATTATGGCCAGCCACTGAGTGATCATTGGCTTCGCTCCTATAAAGCGCTTAGCAGTATCAGGGACTTGTCAGACTCAAATGGCTGAAGTCGCATTACCTCTCTACAAGTGGAGGATGAAATACTTAATGGTCAGTTGGTTTTGTAAGCAAAAAGATAATTGTCCGTTCTGCAGAAGGGACGGGGTTATCTTCCTTACGTCTTCTCCAGCTGTGGTGATATTCGAAGGAGGTGTGGTGTGATTATTGAACGAATGGGAATTCGAAGTCTAAAGTTTTAGATCAGGACATGTGTGTCTATCTGTCTGTTTGTCTCTGTGTGCATCGCATGACGACCGATGTTGGTTTGTTTACGTCCCCGTAACTTAGTGGTTCGGCAAAAGAGAGCCGATAGAATAACAACTAGGCTTACAAAGGGGGTCGGTTTGTTCGATTAAAGGCAGTGCTCCAGCATGGCCGCAGTCAAATGACCGAAACAAGTAAAAGAATAAAAGAAAAAAGACTACACACACACACACACATATATTCTTAGCTACAGTAGCGACAACATGAATTTCTTCCATCTTCTTGCTCTGTTAACATATTTGAGAAAAATTATATTAATGTGTCCTACTGGTTAAAATTCTATTTATTTATTTGTGCATCTGAAGATGGCATTGCATTTAAATTGATGTAATGATTGCATTGCTCA
>NC_068983.1:53653302-53662284 GCF_001194135.2 Octopus bimaculoides
ATATATGTATGTATATTATGTGTGTATGTATGTATATATGTGTGTGTGCATCTATAACTGAAAACGAAGACGAGAGTGGAGATTTATTCACATCCAAAATTTTTTATTGAAAGAGTTTTCTACAACATATATAACAATGACCAATATATGTTTCAATTGCAGCAATTACACATTGCTCTGTATGCAATTATGCATCCTAGTCGCTGCAATTTTAACGTTTTCAGCGTGAACTAATTCAGTAATTGAACATTAAAGATAACAATTACGAAACAACAAGAGGACGTGCACACGGAATGTAATAGTTTGACGCTCAGCATAGATGGAGAAAAAAGAGAGGTTATTTTTTAACGTTTTGGGCATAGCGCTTCGTCAGAAAAGAAAACGGAAACATCTAGAGAAGGAGAAAATATCACTAACAACAAGTATTTATAGAACAATAGATACATATACATATATATATTATGTTATGATATAGTATGTGTGTGTGTGTGCGTGAAAATATTTGGATGCAAGCATATTCGCGTAATTAAAAAAGTTTGCTTCACAATCGGAAAATCTTGTATTCATTCTTTTCGAGTGTCTTCTCCCACAAGCTTTCTCTCTCTCTCTCTCTCTCTCTCTCTCTCTCTCTCTCTCTCTCTCTATCTCTCTCTCTCTCTCTCTCTCTCTCTCTCTCATCTTTCTATTCCCATAGCTTCAGATGGGCCTTGGTAGATAACTGAGACTGGTGTCTAGAAAACTTTTGAAGACAATCATAATAGACTCTACTCGTAACTCAAAAGTCAATCTTATTTTACAACGCGTCACGGTAGAATGCAAAATGATAGCGTTAAGGGTACAAAACCACTTATAATAGGAAACACAAGTGTCTGGGTCACGGATTTTGTGATTCAATGAATAAGTTGTTCAGTAAGATTTAACGACTGGAATAGTCATCGTCGAAATCGACGGGAATCCATTTACCGATAACCGAACGTTTGTGTGTGTATGTGTGTACTTGTGGTGGATTTATACATTTAAATATGCAAGGGAATCTATAATAGAGGATGTTAAATTAAGGAGCTCTACCTGAAATCCACAGCAGCGTTAAATAAACGACGTCTTGCTGAATTCAATATAAATTTGTTTCTCTGAAAGCGACTTTATTTTTATAAGGGACATAACTCATGTATTGCAAATTGAGTTATTTCCCTTAGTTGCAAATTAGATTTTGCGGTTAAGTTTATGTTTAGTTCTAACTGAGCGGCACTTTGAACAAAGTTATTCCACAGCGACCATTCCGTCTTTTGAATGATATCTAAACTTATATTATTTTGTGTGATTTTTTTTTTCATACAAGAAAGAAGGGTATATTTCATGAAGATTTGGCTGTTATTTGTGGTAGGACGTGAGAGAACTGTTTCTAATTTAGCAACTGTGTGGGAGGGACTAATTGAATAGTAAATTTTTGAAACTCAGCAGGACGAAAGGCAAAGATAAACTTTAGCGGGATTTGAACACAGAATGTAAAGAGCAGGAAGAAATATCGTTTGCTATTTTTTCCGACACTCTACTGATTCTGCCAGCTCACCTCCTTATACATCTATACTAGGCCAGAATTTCAGCGGGGAGAGGATAGAAGATTACAGCAACTCAATTACTTGAGTGGTACTTTAATTTATCGATATCTGAAAGGATGAAAGGCTAAGTCGTGCTCGACTGGATTTGAACTCAGAACGTAGTGAGTCGGACGATGTACAGCGAAGCTTTGTCCGACGTGCTAACGATTCTGCCAGTTTCACCTTACTACGGTAAAACAAGTGACAAAGATATTAAAATTTTTGGTTTTAAACATTGATATTCAAATAACAATGAAACAACTTATAACAATGTTATTTTCCTTAATTACGAATTAATGATAAAAAAAATAGCAGAACCAAACAGTTTTCCGAATTACACAATCCCATTAACAACACAGTAATTAAGAAGTATATAATTTCGCATCATTAAATCCAAAGAGATAGAAAAGAAGGGGGGAAAACATTATTAGGTTTTTGATTTTGTTTTTGTTTTACGCTCAATTTTCTTCACAACGCTAGATTTTCTGGGGGTTTTTTTCTTCTTTTTAATTATAATTGTAAAATCAATAAACGATGAATTTTCCAGTTAGGAAATCCTGAATCTTTTTTAATTTCTTTTCACCCTCAGAATTTTTTCAAATTTTCTTCATCGATCTAGTTTTGCATGCTGAGGACGAAAATCATAGTAATTTTGTAAAGAAACTAATTCAAAAAAGGATTTAGGCTCTTTCTCATAGAAGCAAACAATTTCGACTGCCGGTTCGTCGGCAACAGAGGCTTCTGGTTAGCTAAAGTTACATTACTTTAAAGGCTTGTAGCTTTTTAATTATTAATTTCTAGAGAAAACGAATGTTATTTTTGTCATCAGCATACAAAACCACTTATAATAGGAAACTTGAAAAATTCTGACGGTGGAAAGAAATTTAAACAGATCCGAAATCCTCAAAGGTCCAAGATGTTACATAGTTTCTTAACCACGTAGCTATGTCTAAAATGGATATAAGGGTTATAACATATTAGTTAATATGGAACCTCTATGTGATCATTCTACCAGCTAGAAATAGCAGCTCAATCTTTTTCAAATCACTGGCAGTCGACTTAAAACAAAGGAAAATAAAAACTCGTTAGTTAAATAAAAACTCGTTAGTTAACGCAGTCCCGGATCAAAAGGAAGGGATTCCTTAAGCTTTGATTGGTAATGCCAGTTCGATCAGTTTTTAACCTGGAGTTAAACAACCAATCACCACACGCACGCACGCACACACATGCACATACGCAAACGACATGCATTCATATATACATACACACATTCACGCATGTATAGTGGCTTTATGCAGGCATAGCGTAGATTCGATCCTCGATCGCCAAATTCACTTAACAGTTCAACAGCATTTTTCTCACGGTAAAACAGTAGTTTTTACTGTGAGAGACAGCAGTTACATTTACCAGATGCTTTCGCTGAGCAGAATAATGTTTTTGCCACTTGACCCCTGCTAACCTTTTGTATGCGGTGGAGAGTGAAATCGACAGAACAATAGACCTCCCAAAATACCCATTGTTTGGATAACGGTGTATCTCTCTTTCTCGTGATCTGGTGATAATTACATACACAATTGGTTAGTGAGAACGGAGCCTGGCTGACCGGCTGAAAAAAAAAACGCCGTCTCTAAAGAAAAAGGCACAAAGGGTCAACTATGGTAACTCACCAACGAAGCAATTGTTTCGTCCCACCACTCTCACTTTCACTAACTCTTTTCTCTGGAACATTACTATATCTCTCTCTCTATATATATATATACTACTATGAGATTGTCTACACACATACAGGCCGAAATTAACTCTTTGTTTCTTTTTTACCTCGCATATTTTTTCATTTACTAATTATACATACCAACCCGTCGTGGTTTTGGATAGATACAAAGTAACGGTAAATAAAAATCTCTTTACAACTTCAGTCACTGTTTTTCTTCCATCTTGCATATTGGCAACCAACACTTTAACAATAACCATTACACGTGTATAGCTC
This sequence comes from Octopus bimaculoides, assembly GCF_001194135.2. Taxonomy (NCBI): domain Eukaryota; kingdom Metazoa; phylum Mollusca; class Cephalopoda; order Octopoda; family Octopodidae; genus Octopus; species Octopus bimaculoides. Next base: position 53,656,888 of record NC_068983.1, read on the forward strand.
GTATATATGTGTTTACGTATTTTGTATACGTTTGGACACACACACACGCACACACACACACACACACACACACACACACACTCGCACATACGCACACGAGACATGCATACATATATACATACGCACATACATATATATGCATGTATAGCTCTGTGTATATGTGTGTTTGTGTATTTTGTATGCGTTTGGATGCATTTCTCCCCTCTCTCTCTCTCTCTCTCCATCAATCCATACATCTATGTGTGTACATACGTATGTATGTATGTATGTGGGTGTGTGTGGGTGTGTATGTATGTATATGAATTCATGTGTGCACGAATGTGTGTGTGTGTGTGTGTGTCTGGACATGAAAGCGCCTGGCCGCTTCCACATCATCGCTATATCCTGACCCCGTTTCTATAAACTAATTTACTTCAAAATCATAAACCCCATTAATGGACAGTGCCATTGTTTTCATCCTCCAATTAATGCGTCAATTAACGACAATTTATTAGGCTCCCCGCCCCTAATTCTGATCTATGTTTACAAGAACCTTCATGCTCCAATGAACATCGGTTTTACAAACTTTCATGTCGGCTCCATTAACATACCATAACGCCCATTCATACAACATGATAAATTAAACCTATTAACCTTCAGTTTTTCCGAATATCCCCCCTTCCCCCCACACACACACGCACACACACGCACACACACGCACACACACACACACACACATACACACGCACACACACTCACACACACATGCACACACACTCACACACACATGCACGCACGCACACTCAAATTCCCGCGCAGCTCATTTTCCTTATACTCCGTATCGTCTGCCATTTCAAATTATAAATTACGGAGAAATCACTTGGAGAATATGGAGCGTTTTGGAAGAAAATCTAATGGTTGTTCCCCCCACCTCGAATATATTGAAAGACGTGACCATAAAATGTGTAGAATAAGGCAAACTCGCGAGGACAGTATATGCTGTCGATGCCCTCAGAAAAAAAAAACGTGAAACTGCAGAATAAAATCAGAAGACACAATTGTGATATTGTATGTGTTAATACGAAATTAAATGAGATCTATTTTTTATATTATTTGAAATGTGAAGCATACTCTGTAGACCTTCGAAATCTTTCTGCTAAAATTGTATTGAAACCATTTGTGGAAAAGAAAGAGACAGAAAGAAGAAAAACAACTGTGCAGCACCAAGCGCTTCAACTGGTCGCACACCACAAAGTTCAACGGAACTTACTGAAGCAAGTCAACACACTCGCAGCATTACCACAGTCGATGGCGAAGCTAAGGCGTTAGAAAAGTCAAGCGACCTTACAGGCATTACCTGACATCTCGGTGAGGCGAGCTGCCAACTATGACAAGAACTTCGCGGTTAGTGGACCTGTCCCTCCGAACGTCTCAAAAACCACAAGCTGGAAGAGATAGATCAATGTCAGGTCCCGATACTTCAACGTTTTGTTTAGTTCGGGTACAGGAGTGACCCTTCCATTTACTGCAGCATCCAGGATGTGGGAGGGAACAAAAGTGTTGCAGACTGTAGCGTCCCAAATGAGGCACCTACCTCTAACCTAAGAACAGAGTGTAAGACCATCTGCTCTCTTCCATCACTTCTGGATAATCTTGTCGGTTCTGCCGAATGTACTACGCTGGTTTGTTATCAAGCCAACAAAAGAGAGATTGTTCATGAAATATTTAGTTACGCCATCTGTACTAAATATTTTCTAAATACTTCTGTCTGATTTGTTTTGATATCATGTCATTTTGTGACACGTTGATCCGCGGATTCCAACCAAATGATACATGGTTTATGATACGAGTCCTCCGAACAATTTCTTTCAGACATATGAGAATATGCATAGAATTCTAAATACTGGATATTTGCCGTGCAATTTATATTTTAATTTGCACCACACATACGCATGCGCGCGCACACATTCATATAAGCATATATATAAATATAACTACTAGAGTGAAGAATGCTTCCATATATACACACACACACACACACATATATGTATATATATATAGTATATATAGGGAGAATTCACAAAAAAAAAGACGAAGACAGGTGGTGTAGAAAACAAACAGATGTATTAGTATAAGGCTCGGGAAATGAATAAGTCTTTAAGGTTTCGAGCCTAAGCTCTTCCACAGAAAGAAACACAGTAAGAAACGAGGAGAGAAGAAAATTGTGTGTAGTGACTATCGATCTATCATGGCGAATATGTATATGTATATATATATATATATATGTGTGTGTGTGTGTGTGTATATATATATATATATATATATATATATATAAATTCAACTTACGATGAAAGTAAACAAAGTTTGCTTTAGAAGCGTTGAGATGTATATTGAAAGATACAGAAATAATTTATTCTCAAACGCATGATAATGCTAATACAATAGCATGAACAGAATAAACTATTCATATTTTTTCTGCAGTATATGGATAGTTTATCCTGTATTAGCATTATCATGCGTTTGAGAATAAATTATTTCTGTATCTTTCATATATATATATATATGTATATATAAATGTGTGTGTGTGTATATCACGTGATTACGTGACCGACCAGGCTATCAGGTGTTCTTATACATCGCTGGTCACAATGCGCTTTTGCATTGTTTTAGCCCTTCAAAGGACGCCACCCCGCTGGCTAGGAGAGCAGGCCAACATTCTTATATGTAGACATGCCATGCTATGGCACCACATTGGAAGGTTTAGTCAATCATATTGATAACAGTACTTTAAGCCTGGTACCTAATTTATCGATCAGTTTATCGAATTCTTAAGATAAGTGAGATAACCAAACACTTGTAAACACAAGCACACGTACACATACACGACAGGCTTTCATATAGTTTCCGCCAGCTAAATTCACTCAGAAAATATTGGTCGACCTGAGGTTACAATAGATGATATCTACCTTAAGAACTACGGAGTAACGAAGTAGCTAATCGAAATTCTTAACTGCATAATGTTGTGTATGTTGAGATTAAGTGTTAGATTAGAAACCGCATTAATTTGAGGAACTGTGCTATTTAAAGAGAACCGTGTTAACCGGGGTGTGTTTACTGTGTTTCTATAACCTCCAGTTTATTACTATCAGTTCTAAACGAGTGAGTACCGTTAGTAGAAATGGTGAAAGTGCTAAAAAGAAGAAAGTGATAGGATTAAAGAAAAATTAGCCAACATAAAGTAGTGTTATAAAAGCTAAAACAGACCGAAACGCTCTGTCGATGAATAATCAGTACTCAATATTATTCAGGAACACGAAGTTTTACAAAGAACAGGAATAATGGATTGTTTCATCAAAGGATTTCAAACGAACAAGAACCAGAATCACAACACAGGCTGAAGGAGAACGTCTTTTATCAATTTGAATTGAAGATTGCAATGAAAAACGCAATTCCTTTAAGCCAAATGACTATCAAAACGAAGATTGTCAGCCTGTTTGCAGCTGTCCAAAGAAAACAGAAAGAAGGAAAGCGAAAGAGGAGGGAAAACAAATATAGCATTTTCTGGAAGTTCTGGATGGTTCGGTATGTTTAGAAAATGATTTGGAATTCATAAGTTTTGGGTGAAGGTTGAAAAAGAAAGAACAAGTGCAGACGATCGTGTCATAGTTAGATAATTCAACGAAACGGCAAAAAAGAAAAATAATCAAAAGAAAAAACATATTGAAGATGGTAGTTATGTTGATGGATGGACAAATTATAAATGTTGACGAAAAGAGGTGGTTTTGAAAACGAATGCATAATAAAATTTGATGAAGAAAGAAAAATTGTAATCTGGTTTCGAAGTAGAAATGTGCTGATGATTTAGAATAAGCCCCCGTCAATCTATCAACCAGAAAACCTATGTTCTCTTAGAGAGTTCAACAAATATTCGCGAGCAGTTTGCTGTAAATCCAACAATAAAAGCTTGGAGACCTAAGTGCGATCGGTTGTACCACAGCCAGATAAACCGAAATAACAGGGGGTGCGGGGTGAACATTGCAGCTGATAGTTAACTTGATGGACAATTGTAAAAGTTGACGTCATAAATGTTAACAATCTGAATTACAAAGTCCGTATTTGCAGATTAGTTAAGAGATCGAAATATAATGTAAATTTATAGATGGAAAATTGAAAATTTCATTAATTTAGGACGATGCTCCGCGTTGCCCAGCTGCATTTAATGATCTGTGCCAAAATATTAAGGTTGTGTGTTTAACCACCGAATACGAATCTCTTGCAGTCAATAGACGAACAGTAGTGATGACTGCAACATAGAAGACCTAGTACTTACTAAAAGCGTATGTCCAAGCCATTGAAAAGTACAACGGTAGAAAATACAGTCTATTTTATATTCATTAAAACTTCAACATAAAGAATGCATTAGAAAATATTGGTGTCGAAGTTTGGTACAAGACCAGCAAGTCCTGGCAAGGGGGTACGTCAACTGGTACTTATTTCATCAACCTGAAAGGATAAAAGGTGAAAATCGACCACGACGGAATTTGAACTCAGAACGTAAAGATGGACAAAATGCCACTAAGCATTTTGCCTGGCGAGCTAAAGATTCTGCCAGTTCGCCGCCTTTGCATGAAGAAAATATTAATGATAAATAGTATGAGGTAATAATCAACAATACGCCTGTATGATACAGAACACGCGAGCTAAATATGATATAGGATGTATAATTATTATTCATTATCGTGCATGTCATATCCTGTATTATACATATTAGGTCTAAAGGTCTGTCTTAAGCCCAAGGACTCTTAAAGTTGGTTACCCAATTCTCATGGACCGAGAAAACATTACTCCCGAACTGGACGCTGATCGTGTCGTAGGGTTATTCATTTTACAGCTGAATGGACTGAAGCAACCAGAAATGACATTGAAAGGAAATTGTTTTGCTCAAATACACAACACAAAACCACGATCTTACGACAAGTGCAATACCTTAACTGCTTGGCCACGCGCCTTCATATCCATATTATATGATGTTATACATCATGCTTTTGTTTTTTTACCATATCATGTATAATTTTGAATCATAGGCGCAGGAGTGGCTGTGTGGTAAGTAACTTGCTTACCAACCACATGGTTCCGGGTTCAGTCCCACTGCGTGGCACCTTGGGCAAGTGTCTTCTGCTATAGCATCGGGCCGACCAAAGCCTTGTGAGTGGATTTGGTAGACGGAAACTGAAAGAAGCACGTCGTATATATATATGTGTGTGTGTGTGTGTTTGTTTGTGTGTCTGTATTTGTCCCCCCACCATCGCTTGACAACCGATGCTGGTGTGTTTACGTCCCCGTAACTTAGCGGTTCGGCAAAAAGAGACCGACAGAATAAGTACTAGGCTAACAAAGAATAAGTCCTGGAGTCGATTT
>NC_068983.1:53662918-53668628 GCF_001194135.2 Octopus bimaculoides
TTTTTTTTTTTTTTGTTAAGAAGACTAAGAGTAAAAGATGTTTTATATGACACATTCTACCAGTGTCCCAAGTTTCAAAGTGTTTCGTTAAGAAAATACTGGCGTCCCCGTTTTAAAATAGATCCCTCAATCGTACTGTATAGTCAACAGAATATCTTAATGTACTATATTAAATTTTACAGCCGAGCGCGCGTACGCGCACACACACACACAACACATGCGTACGCACACACACAACACGTGCGTACGCACACACACACACACTTATCATACTAACGCTATCAAACTTTATTACTCATCGAAGCCTTTAAGATAGTAAAAGAACACGCCAGTTTTAGAAGTAAGGGGAGCAAACTCAGTGCTGGGTAATCGGTAACAATTTGCGCCCAGCAGGAATATACGTTGTTGGTTCAGACAACGTGAATAGTTTTATAGTTGATTGCTGTTTTCAATCTGTGATTAATGGTTTATGATTATAATCGTATAGCATTTAATATTCTAGATGTCTAAGAATGTTGCTGTAGAGCAGCCATAGACTGCCGGTGAGCCGCAAAACTTGCTGAATACCACGCCTAATTTCACGAGGAAAATGACAAAAATCTTTTAGTAGTGCGGTTGCATGAGACGAGCCTTGTCTCATGCAGCTTCGCTTTTCTATAAAGGTTGCTCATGCCTGTCGTAAAGTTTGCCATTTTCATGAGTTATAGAGGCGCTGTCGTGACAAACATGTCTTGGACATTTTAAAACCCGGTGGAACCATCCTTTCCTCAGCTCTGATTACAGCAAATTTCTTTTACAAAAAGAAAGCGAGGCAGACAGACGAAAAGAATGAGAAGAAACGACCCAAGTACACGACTGATGCTCCATTTATTGATCCCAAAAGAAGGTAAAGCAAAGTTTTCGGCGACGGGATTTGAACCCAGAATAAAGCAGCATAACTAAATACCGTAAGATATTTCGTCCGCTCCATTAATGCATCTGTCGACCCACCACTTAATGCGAATAGAATAATCCTTTCTATTATAGGCACAAGGCCGGAAGTTTTGTGGGGAAGTAGTTAGTCGATTACGCCGACTCCAGTGCCTGACTGGTATTTATTTTATCGATTGTGTTAGGATGAAAGGTAAAGTCGACCATGGCGGAATCTGAACTCAGACCGTAAGGACGGACGAAATGCTGCTAGGCTTTTTGCCTGGCGTGCTAACGATTCTGTCAGTTCACCAATGCGAGTAAAATAAAATGAAGAAAATGAATATATGTATAGTTCTGAAGTGACGTATATACTGAAACGATGTCGTTTAAATCGTTTCCGCTTCAGTTTTTCATTCTACTTCTTAGAATTTTATGTTCGTCATTCGCATTTGTTTAATGTTGTTTTCCTAAATATTTTCACTTTTTTTTTTATATCGGTACCTTCGAGAGTAATTCTTCCCGTTTATTGATTCATTTATACACAGTTCATATCCCCTAACTCATTTCTAAATAGTACTAGTGCACTCTCAATGAATAAATGCTTTAATTAGACTAATTTAGATGTGCTTTACAACGTTCAGATGAGATTATTTATCACCGTGTATCACTCATAATCATTTTAGGTTTTCTAATTTAATATCTTTCACACTAGAGCACTATGAGAATATTTTCGCTACCTAACAAGAGAGGATTTTTTTCTTTTTATATTATCTCTTGTACGTTCTGGGTGCTTTAGATTTATCCCGTCGCAAATGCTGTCGGGGTCGATAAAATAAGTACCAGTTGAACACTGGGGTCGATTTAATCGACTTGTCCCCTCCACCGAAATTGCTGGCCTTGTGACAAAATTTGAAACCAGTATTTATCTCTTTGTGACTGACTGCCTTATGGTGACGCTTCGCAAAAACCAGCCTTTTTATACTCCGGTTGAAGAAACGGATAGCCGATCGAAGACTCTTAATCCCGCGCAGGTTAAGATACTGGATAACTGAATAGTTCAGAAGTTTGCTTTGCAATCGCAGGGTCGTTGGTTCAATCCTAATGTGTGGTAACTTTTATCAAAGTTTCGAATTGACCCAAGCTTTATGACAGATACTGATGGTAGTACTTGTAATTTGAAGGTCCAGCCGAAACAGACTCTGTTCTGTTGGTTCTCCTTAGAAATACGTTAAGAGTAAACACATCCGTAGAATATTCGGCCACTTACACGCTAGTTCAACAAGCAAGAAAACAGGTTGAACGCTCACCTCAATACTCATCGCCGAAGCCGAAGAAGAGCCATTCACGATAAAGTAAATACACGCATATTTTCTTTACATTGGGTATTGTTGAGATTCATTATTTCCGTTTACTCATTCACACAGTTATTGATCATAACAGCAACTAATTTCTTCATAATTGTATGCGATTACCCTTCCCTGAACAGGAATCTACGCATATATCAACGAATCTATTAAATTCGTTCAGTTATTAAATAAAAGAGAAATAGACTATATTCCATTACTGAATGCAGTCTCTAAATCATAATACAGTAGTCGATTCTGAATTGATAATAAATCTACGCCAAAGTATAATTAAAACGACGTTACATTTCCCTTCCTTTCGCAAAATCTATTCCTATATATATACCCAATACAGAAAATATGCGAATACTATATCAACTTGGGTTAAGGCCGCTTGTGTCATTCATTCTCCAGTAATAAATTGATGTCTCCTTCTCTGCAAAACTTTTAAGTATTTTATTTACTCTTTACAAATAAAAGCTGCAATGAGGTTTTAGGGTTAAATCCTATTTTAGTGTGCTAGAGAAACGAAAGTAAAATTGTAGGAAGTAAAAAGAGAAATTGAAACGAAGAAATGGACTGTAAATTCTTCACAAAACACACACACAAATTGTTGATGATTGCTGGTAAACTGAAACTTCGAAGTTACTGTAAATATTTTCCTTGTAAAAGTTAAAAATATATAGTTTACTAAAAAGTGCTGAGTGATTCGTCAGTTTAATGCTAAATTTTTCACACGTAATTTCACATAAAAACATTCACACACACGCCCGCACGCACGGACGTGGCATTTAGTTCATCAAAATACATTTTCTACCACCTGTAGTTCTTCGGGAACCGAAGAACATTATATAGAAGGGCAAATTTATAAGCAACAAGAGTAAAAAAGGGAAGTACTCCCCTCTCTCTCTCTCTCTCTCGTATACACACACAGAGCATCAGATCACTTGAACATCAGTGATATGCTGATCTGATGAGCAAGCCTTCTTTATTTGCATTGTTTGTGATGATACGATTGTATTGTACAATGCGTAGCATGCATACTAATACAAACATGTAAACAATTTATTTCACGTTGAAGTTATTACTGCATGAAGAAGGCTGCGAAACAGCCGTAACCCTAAGGATGCCAAGTGGTTGAATGAATATAGTGATCTTTCATACCTCCTGGCTTTTTATGGTTTATATATATACACACACACACGTATATATACTCATAATTTTGAGTTCTGTTTTACCTGTTTGCGTCACCATACCCATATATACATACATATATATATAATCATAAATATATAGGGATTAGCAGTATCCTGCTTCTCCAACATACTGAGAATTCAGAAATAGCAGCCAAAGAACTACTGATTCCAAAACTACAAATTTTTCCCTAATTGATAGCGATATTTATGGTACACACAGAACAAAAAACAGAAGAGAAGAGTAGTTCTTTGGCTGCTATTTCTGAATTCTCAGTATGTTGGAGAAGCAGGATACTGCTAATCCCTATATATTTATGATTATAAATGGTTTTACCGATAAGGTTTTTTTCATACTGAGCTACCCGGCAAAATTGTTAATTATTAATTTTATTACTAATTGACGATTCCCTGCCCTGTATATTTACATATATATATATACATGTATATATACATACACATATGTGTATGTATACACCACACACACACACACATACACACACGTAATGTACGGACTGTTTTTATGTTACTTTCTATTATTGAGGGTTATTGAAACGTTAAGTACAATCTTGATTTCTAATGCAAACAGAAGTTTGAGATAAACGTATAGCTGGTTGTAGCAATTGTACTACTTGACTGGTATTATAGTTTCATAATAGCAGAAAAGTAAAACGCAAGGTTGACATTGGCGGGATTTGAATTCAGAACAAAGCCTGTTATAAAACATTTTGTCCGACGCTTTAACGTGTCGGCCAATCCATTACCAACGCCAGCAAAATACTTTTCCTATCTTTCAAATTTTGTCACAAGGTCAGCAATGTCAGAGGGTGGGGTCAGTCCAGCGCTGGATTAACCATTAAGAAAAATAAGCATGTGCTTAGGGCATCAAGGGAAGGAGAGGGTACCACAGAAATGGTAAATGGTATACGGCACAAAAGAAATCACTTTAAACTTGCTAAAATAATATTCATGATGCAAGGCAGCAAGCTGGCAGAAACGTTAGCACGCCGGGAAGAAATACTTAGTGGTATTTCGTCTGTCTTTACGTTCTGAGTTCATATTCCACCGAGGTCGGCTTTGCCTTTCATCCTTTCGGGGTCGATTAAATAAATACCAGTTACGCACTGGGGTCGATATAACCGACTTAATCTGTTTGTCTGTCCTTGTTTGTCCCCTCTGTGTGTAGCCCCTTGTGGGCAGTAAAGAAATAAGAAACATTAGCACGCCGGGCGAAATGCTTAACGGTATTTCGTCTGTCTTTATGTTCTGAGTTCAAATTCCGCCGAGGTCGACATTGCCTTTCATCCATTCAGGGGTCGATAAATTAAGTACCAGTTGCGTACTGGGGTCGACCTAATCGATTTGCTCCCTCCCCCAAAATTCATGATGCCTTTATCTCTACTAAGTATAGATGCAAATGTGTTACCTAAGATTAATTTTGAGGATTTGTTCAAAGACTTTGATCAAAGTAGGATGAAACATTTCAAATATAAATAAAGTGGAAGAAAACAAAAATAAACATTATTTTCGTTTTTTCCGTTTTGTTTCATAGTTTGAAAAATAAAAATTTATTTTATGGTTTGTTTTTGTTTATATTTTTAATTACATAATCTTCCATAGGGGCACCAAAATCTTTCAAGTTCTTAGGGCCTCCATGGGTCTCAATCCGGCCCTGGGTCAGTCAATTATACTGACACCAATACAAGACTGATGCTTATTTTATCGATCTCGAAAAGATGAAATGCAAAGTCGACTTGCGCAGGATATGAGCTCAGAACAAAAAGAGCAGAAGAAATAAAATAGCGCTAAGTATTTTGGCGTAGGAGTGGCTCTGTGGTAAGTAGCTTGCTTACGAACCACATGGTTCCGGGTTCAGTCCCACTGCGTGGCACCTTGGGCAAGTGTCTTCTACTACATCCTCGGGCCGACCAAAGCCTTGTGAGTGGATTTGGTAGACGGAAACTGAAAGAAGCCCGTCGTATATATATATGCGTGTGTGTGTATGTTTGTGTTTGTCCTCCCCAACATCGCTTGACAACCGCTGCTGGTGTGTTTACGTCTCCGTAACTTTGCGGTTCGGCACAAGAGACCAATAGAATAAGTAGTAGGCTTACAAAGAATAAGTCCTGGGGTCGATTTGCTCGACTAAAGGTGGTGCTCTAGCATGGCCACAGTCAAATGACTGAAACAAGTAAAAGAGTAAACGTTCTGATAATTCTAATGGCTTGCCGCCTTACGCAAGCTAAATATTCTAATTTTGGC
>NC_068983.1:53669883-53686668 GCF_001194135.2 Octopus bimaculoides
ACTACTACTACTACTACTACTACTACTACTACTACTATTAATAATAATAATAATAATAATAATAATAATAATAGTAGTAGTAGTAGTAGTAGTAGTAGTAGTAGTAGTAGTAGTAGTAGTAGTAGTAGTAGTAGTGGTAGTTGTAGTGGTGGTGATTATGACGATAAATATTCTTATACATTTCCAAGCACTGACTCTCATGGCTTTTCATCTTAACTGATTGGAAGTGTTATCATGTACATTGTTTTGTCTTGGTATAAAAGATGGACTACAGTAATTATTCTCCTCAATACCGCAGATTTGCTTGTCACTTGTTTGCCCTTAACTAGTTGAGCAGGTCCGATAGTGGCTGGCGATATGTGCATTGCTGATCACAAGCAGAAGTAGTGAGAGAACATCATAGCCATGTGTTGAGAGAGATTCTTTGGGGTTTGAATAATTTACCCTCAGAAACATGGGTATTTCGTTTATCATCCTTAAACAACCCTTATTCAGGGATATTTTTGAGCAGGATGGGCTACCCGACCTGAAGGAAATTTCAACTGGGTCCCACTCGTAAGGTCATGCGGTGTTTATCTTGATATGAGGTCACCATGGTTGTGATACATGTGCCTGGTGTACCCTTATCAGACGTGTAGTCAGGATGGGTATATTGGGTTTCGTATATTTATACCCCGGCGTCATTTTGATGGCGTGTGCTGCTCTCTCACCAAATAATAATAATAACGATTTCAAATTTTGGCAAAAGACCAACAAGTTCGATTACATCGACCCCGGTACTGAGCTGGTACTTAATTTATCGACCCCGAAAGGATGAGGGGTGAAGTCGGCCATGGCAGAATTTGAACTCAGAACATAAGGACGGGTGAAATACCTCTATGCAATTTCCCCGGCGTGCTAACGATTCTGCTAGCTCAGTAATAATAATTTCTTTTATTAAGTACAAGGGCAAAGATAGTGGGGATCAGAAATAATTCTTTCTCATCTTGGTACAAGGCCAACAATTTCAGGAGAAGGAATAAGTCGATAACATTGACTTATCTCTAATGAAAGGTGAGGCTAACCACGGTACTGAATTAATGTGAAATTTTGAAGTATTTGGCTCTTTTCCTTGACACGTTACATAATTCCAGCATTGGTCTAAAAGGTTTTCGGATATATGAATTATGGGTATTTTCTTTAGTTCGTGTACGAACTGCGATCTTCCAACAGAAATGTTTAAGGGGGGGGGGGGGGTCGAAGAAAAAAACAGCTGATTCCTAATTCTAAACGAATCGTTTCCATAAAGGGGGCTAACTCTAGAGACTTAAGGCTGTTAACGGCTTATGAAGCAAATATTTGTATACTGTGGTTGTTGTTCAGTTAGGTGAAGATTGATCGAGCTGATCTACAATCAAATCGCTCCTGCCGTGACCAATCCGTTTATTTTCTTTTTCAGCGTCTACGTATCTAATACTCTATATATTTTTCTCAATGTTGTCCTTTAAGACAGCAAGGTGAGATTTAAAGGAAATTTAGCTGCTATTTCTAACAGGTCAAACGAACACACTGCGGCTCATTATTAGATTGAAATGGCTGTGAACTTATGAACAATGTTGTTGTTGTTCTTGTTGTTTAGCTCTGGATCAGCTTGATCGATCCAACCTCTGGTCAATGGCATTCCAGTAATAACTATCTGTCATAGAATCTTTAGGACTACATTAACTTCATTTCTGTAGACAATATGGGGTGGTTTGAGGGAAATTTGGTTACTAGTTCTAACAGACTGGTTCAATATTTTAATAGTACGTTACTTTATCTATCCCAGTATTTCACATCTATGTTGGTAAATAACCATGTTTGATATTGGGAGAAGACACGCACACACACACGCACACATACATACATACATACATACATACATACATACATACATACATATACGCACGGACGCGCATTGTTGTTTTTATAAATGGTTCCGACGAAGCAGTTCCATGGACGGTTGTGTAGTAATAATGTACATCAGGGTAGCATGTACGACTGTATCATTATTAACAGTAATTCTTTTACTTGTTTCAGTCATTCGACTGCGACCATGCTAATACGACAATAGTCACCATGGAGTTATTGAAACAATCGTCAGCCATAAAATAGAAAGTAATATCATAAACTCCAATTTTCCAATCTTCAATGCGTGTGTGTGTGTGTGTGTGTGTACGTATGTATATGTATATATGTGAGTGTGTGTGTACGTATGTATATATATGTATGTGTATATATATATGTGTGTGTGTGTGTGTATACATACCTATACATACACACATTATCATTATTATTGTTGTTATTATTTTGAATTATTTGATTTTAATGCATCTGGTGTCGCTGAAATACCGATCTTATCTCTAACAACACCATGTCACTCGCTTTGGCCAATAGCAGCCCATGTGTCCCTTCATTCGGTAATCTAAGCCTAAACGAGCAGGGTTTCTGTCAGGAGCCTGCGACACATTAAGTCGCATAGAACCGAGTACCTGTATTATTATTATTATTATTATTATTATTATTATTATTATTATTATTATTATTATTATTATTATTATTGTGAGTGTTATTAGTACAAGTAACCCCGTACAACTTGTCCCGTGGTCGAGCCGTCGGCGACTAAACCGGCAACTCTACCAAGTCTGCAGGATGAAAAACAAAACCTGTTGACGAATGAATTCAATGGAGTCAACGGCCATCCAACGGCTGTAAGTTAGACACCCTTAGTCGTTGTTTGGACATCTCTCTCGGAGATGGATATTCCAAAATAACACCCATCTCATTCCGAAGCCAGAGATCTTGCTAGTTTTGTTTATAGGTGAAAATCTTAGCAGTGTTGTGCCAGTTGTTATTGATTTTGAATTTCAGCATGGTCGTTGCTGGTAGCCATTGTCTTTAACATCTAGGATAAGATAACGAGTCAGTGATGGCCATATTCGTCTAAGAGTTGACAGTCACCTTGTGTATATGTATATACGTACGTTTGTATGTGTATATATATATATTTGTGTGTGTATGCTTGTACGCGTGTGTGTATGCTTGTATTGTATGTGTTTGTGTGTGTATGCTTGAACGTGTGTGTCTATGTGTGTGTATTGGTTTCAACGTTCTCATTATATCTATTCAGTGACGTAGCTAGTATTTGTGCCATCAAAGGCAGACTGCATCAGTCGACTTCTTTAATTCTATTAACAAAATACAACATGGAACCTGAAACACTACTCATCTACCAAGGACTTGCACTTCCATTAGAGTAAGCTATTCGAGGAAGTTCCATTTTCTCACCTTAGCGCTATAACTTGAACAAATTTAAAGCAGTTAATGTACGCAGTGGATGCAGAGGCGAGATTTTGCTTGTTTCAAAGTCACAATAAATATAGAACTATAAATCTTTTACATAATGTTATTTCTCCATCTCTATCTCCAATAAACATAAAACTATTATTTCTCCTAAGTTAAAAATGAGTATTAAACAAAGCGATCATGGCCGCTTGTCAAATTAATGGTTTCAAATTTTGGCACAACGCCAGCAATTCTAGGGAAGGGATAAGTCGATTATATCGACGCCAATGTTCAACTGGTGCTTATTTTATCGACTTCGAAAGGACGAAAAGCAACGTCAACCGTGGTGGAATTTGAACTCAAAACATAAAGACGGGTGACATACCGGTAAGCATTTTGCCCGGTGTGCAAATTAATTTGTACATCTCCAAAAGTGTTTGTTAGGCAAATATTTTGTTTATATTACAAAGTCAGTTGTCTCAGAAGAGGTAATTAAAATATATATATAAATAAAAAAAATTAGGTAACATGTCAAGCTAAAATCATAAACATAAAACCCTCTCATAAAAACTGACCTGGGTCATGGTATAATATATGTATGTCATATACTTGTAATCAAACCAATCACAGTATGTTACACCTCCTTCACAAAAACTTGGAAGAGAACAACTGCTAGACTGTCTGAGTAAATATCGATGTGAAATTTTGGCATAAGGTCAGCAATTTCGAAGGCGGAGATAAGTCGATTACATCCACCTCAGTGTTCAAGTGGTGCTTATTTTATCGGCCTCGAATGGATAAAAGTTAAAGGCGACCTCGGCGAAATTTGAACTCAGAAACAAAGACGGACGAAATGCCGCTGAGCATTTTGACCACTGTGCTAACGATTCTTATTTCTTTATTGCCCACAAGGGGCTAAACATAGAAGGGGACTAACAAGGACAGAAAAAGGGATTAAGTCGATTACATTTATCGACCCCGAAAGGATGAAAGACATAGTCGACCTCGGCGGAATTTGAACTGAGAACGTAAAAACAGACGAAATACCTATTTCTTTACTGCCCACAAGGGGCTACACACAGAGGGGACAAACAAGGACAGACAAACGGATTAAGTCGATTATATCGACCTCAGTGCGTAACTGGTACTTAATTTATCGACCCCGAAAGGATGAAAGGCAAAGTCGACCTCGGCGGAATTTGAACTCAGAACGCAGTGGCAGACGAAATACCGCTAAGCATTTCGCCCGGCGTGCTAACGATTCTGCCAGCTCGCCGCCTTGTCTGAGTAAATATTGATTTCTAGTAGGGACACTGCATTTCGTTATGCAACTATTGTATACTACCAAGTATATTAAAGGCTTAATACCGTTAATGTTGTATCCTACCTGTGTTAGCAGTGCTATTCAATAATTTTCTGTTGTTTTTAAGTTATCTCAGTGTTAGCTCTAGATTCTATAGAAAATCTGTAGAGATGACTTATGAGAAAAGTGTCTGAATAAATGCTTGTTACTTGTATCAGTCACTAAAACTGTGGCCATGCTGGAGTACCGAATTGAAGGAGTTTTTCTTTTTGTCGAACAAATCGAGCCTATTACTTATTTTTTAAAACCTTGTTTTATCGGGCTCTTTCGCCAAACTGCAAAGTTACGGGGACGTGAACAAACCGACACCGGTTTCAAGCGGGAGGGGGACAAACACTCACGAACGCGCGCACACACGCTCACACATATATACGACGAGCTTCCACATCCACGCAGTTTTCATCTACCAAATTCACTCATAAGGCACTCATATCAGCATTAATCAGCATTAATCAGCCTGGGCTATAATAGAAAATCCTTATCTAAGGTGCCACGCAATAGGACTGAACCCAAAACCACATGGTTTCAAAGCAAGCTTCCTAACCACACAGTCATGGCTGCACCTTATATACTCTAAAAGTATTCAAATTTATCTCTTTACGTTCTGTAGACAAACCTTTCCAATCGTGATGGAAATATATGTGAAACTGGGGGAAGATACGCAAGAGCGCGGCCTTCCCCTACTTTTCAGCTCGTGGAGAGAGGCAATTCCGGCCTCTAGGACCTTATCGTACCCCTAATTCCTGACGCACATTTCTCTCAATGCTATCTAGAGTCTATTTTTACCTTCAAATTTCTAGAATCGGTAAAATATTTTAATGATATCGATTGAATCGATTCATCGATTCTCTAAAAGTTGTTGTATTTCACCATTGTATAAGAAATTATCACGTCTGCTTTATAGCGAATATTTTATGATGGCGTTTGTGATGCGCCAGTGACGTGAACTGTAAATCTACAGCTTGACAATTTGATTTTGTTAACAGTCGAGTCTTATCTGAGACAAGTCAGAATCAGGACTCCATTATGTCAGCACTTTCCTTCACCAACCAACAAATACATCTACTTCATTGGCAGAAATATCTTCAAGCAAGAGGATTTTTTTTTAACGTTTTTCTGGTCAGTCAGCCAGGGAGTTATATCGTTCAACTGCTCGGAAAAACTGGCACCAAAACTTATCTGCGGCATAAACTTTTCTCACCAATTAGCGACTTGGATATGTATTAACAGGTATCTCTGGTTGTTGTAGCATAAGAATTGATGAAGAAGAGCCAATTGACGTCGCACAAAATGGCAGTGTTACTGAGCGTCTAACAACAGACACAACGATGGCAACGAAACCGCTAAGAAGAACTATACATACCAGCGATGGACAGTAGACCAATTATGAAATCATGAATCTACAGTTGTTACTGACAACTCTGATATCACCATGCAGAATAGCGACCAGTTCATTGATTATACAACCAACTAGCAGATCTGCAGATTAGTTTCCACAAAAACTACCATGATCACACCAGATCACGTTTTACCCAGCTACTTCATAAGCAACAGGAGTTTTCAGTGTACATTACTCTATGATAACCTATTTGCTTTACAAACCATTTCACTTGTTTATCTCGAGCACGAAGTAGACTGGAAAGTAAAACCATACCGTCGGATACACAAGACTTTCTACAGAGTCGTTCGAAAGCATTCGCATCCATTACGTTTATATATTACATACGATTTGCGCATAAGTGATGCAAATCCACAAAGTCAAAAGATATGCAGTTGTCCATAACAGCTTTAGACTAATATGCTTTAGCGCAGATATAGTACACTCAATGAAGTTATATTTAAAAATGTGATATTAACGAAAATAAAAATCTAAACCTGAATATATTCAAAACTGTTTTCTAAGCACATTTTTTTATCCAGAAATATCTCAATACAGTGTAAATTTCAATACTCTACGGACCCTTGTTATTGTGTTTCAGTAGACATACATTGTCTTTCTTCCAATTAATTTTGAAAATGAGAGAGAATTTAGTCAAATAACTTTGTCGTGATTAAACTGGTGACTAGAATATAAATTAATGTGAAAATTCGGCGGAAAGTTTTAGCTAAATTGCCCTAACTACAAAGCCAGCAGTTTCGGGAGAGGAGGCAAGCCGATCACATCGAACCTGGAGCTCAACTGGCACATATTTCAACTCCGAAAGGACGAAAAGCAAAGTCGACCTCGGTGGCATTGGAACCCTGAAAATAAAGGAGGATATGCTGCTAGACATTTTGCCCGGCGTGCTAACGATTTTGCCAGCTCGCTTCGTTAATAATAATAATAATTAATAATAATAATAATAATAATCTGATAAACTAGCTTTTATGATACATATTAAAGGTGCTACATTAGCTGAATGCAACTCAGTAACAACAGTCAAAACTATCGGCGTGACTAACTACAGCTCTCAATACAAAAAAAAAACATATTCGATTCTATTTCAGTGAATAATTTTGATTTACACGCACATACGTACGTACATATGCGCGCGCACGCACGCACGCACGCACACACACACAGCTGAATGATTCAGGTGTACATTACTTTAAAGTTTCGAGAACGTAAAACACGTCCACATTGCTTTGCTGCACAGGTCAGAGACACCTGACATCTAACGATGTGGGTGTGTTCAACGCCCACGAAACTCAAAGTAATGTGGAGCTACGTCAACCGGTTACGAAGTATGCAATGCCTTCTTTTAAATGTATTGACTGCTGTTTTCCTTTGTTAATTCATTCCCTCATCTGCGCGTGTGTGGGGTCGCGTGCACGCACATATATGCACACACACACACACACACATACATTTATGCATAGAGAGAATAAGCTGCGGTTAAATTCGCCACACCCACATTTCTATGCCAAACTATCTCCTTAAAAATTTAGATATAAGAAAGGCGACTTACTAACTGTTGGTATAATCTAATGTTTTCAATAAATTCGATGCCTGAAATTTAATAGGTTTATTGAGTCTTCATAGAATAGACATTAGTTTTACATTGTGAATAATATATGTTGCGATATACATTTTGGTTTATATTACAACCTGAACATACAAATTATTATAATGGGAAACAATTGATGCAGAACAAGGTACGAAACTTGTAAAGCAACCCGTTCGCGAAAATAGACAAAAAGAAAGTACTTGCGTAGGTGGATGTCTATGTGTGTCTATTAAGGGTAACTCTTCTTTGTACCTACAGCCAGAGCATGATATAAATCTGTACAACAGTGGGAAAAACCAAGGTGTTATCAGTAGAAACGTGTGCTTCTTGATAATTTATCAGCCAACAAACTAGAATAAATACAAGGATCACTTGTTAAGGCTATCACCAAAATTATAGCCAGTATCACTAGAGTAGCTAGTGTGAAGTGGCCAGTGCTGATTTCTATAGGAAATCTACAGAGATAAACTTCACAAGAGACGCAATAGCACTTCTACCACAGGAGAACACAGTATTAACTTATAAAGACGTTTAATAGACTTTGTAGTATATTATGGTTGCATAGCGAAATATGGTGCCCCCCCCCCCTACACACACGTCATTAATAAATACAAGGATATATTTTAAAATAATAAACCTTGAAGGGCACAAACCAGCAACGATCATGCTCAGTTGAAGCTTCTTCATAAAATACAAAACTGAAATGATGCCGAAATAATTATTGTACTGCCCAATAAATACAAGTGTTGTCCATCATGTCTCATAACATGTTCCGTCTTATCCCATCCCATTGTGTGTTACGGGTGGGAGGGAATAGTTAGACTGCTTAGACTAGGGTCACAAAAATGAGTCTTTCAGGAATTTCTCTTTGCCCTTGTTAAACGTGTTTGATGAATTTGTTAGACACACACATACACGCGTTTCTATTAGATAACTAACGACGTCGTAGTTTTATCAATATAACATAATCTTCTTTAATTTCTACAGATTTTTCTATAGAATTCAGAGCTAGCACCGAGAGTTACGGCGTTTCGTATACGAATACTTCTATGTAAACAATCTACGATCGCTTTATTTACATAAACGTATTTGTATACGAAACTTTGAGACTTTCAATGCTGGAGAGAAAAACTTTAAAATGAAAACACCTCACTGTTAACACGAAAAGTAGGACACAATATTGACTAATAGACCTTTCATAGACGTGGTAGTGTAATATCATGGTGGAGAAACGAAATGCAGTGTCCCTACAAGAAATCAATAAAACCGTACATAGAAAATTAGCATTCTTGTGAAATTTGCACTAACTGACTCACATCTTGCACTAAGTCTACACCTATATTATCGAACACCATATTATTGATTATGATATATTACTAGTCAGAATGTTACCAGTGGTTTCGTATAGACCATTGCACTTGATAATACTGACGTCTCTTCAGATATAGTTGTCAATACTGCAAAAAGCAATAATTGGCATTGAACCAAAAACAACATTCTAATCAGTTAAAATAAAAATATATTCCCTAACCAGTAATATACTGCTCAATCACAAAAAAATGTAACCACACTATTTCTCATAATGAATGTTCGTTATTTTTTTTTACTTATGGGCAAACTGAATTTATATAAGAAGCTTGCTTCTCAACCACATGGTTGTGGTTCAATCTCACTGTGTGGCACCTTGGGCAAGTGTCTTCTACTATAGCCTCAGATCAACCAAAGCTTTCTGGGTGAATTTGGTGAGGAAAGCCTATCATATGTGTGTGTGTGTGTATGTCTTTGTGTCTGTGTTTGTCTCCAACCACTGCTTGACAAATCTCTGTAACTTAGCAGTTTAGCAAAATAGATCGATAGAATAAGTACGAAGCTTAACAAAAACAGATTAGTAGTGGGGTTGATTCATGCAATTGAAAAATTCTTCAAGACAGTGCCCCAGTTTAATGACTGAAAACTAATCAAAGATAAAAGATATAGGCACAGGAGTGGCTATGTGGTAAGAAGCTTCCTTTTCAATCACATGGTTCCAGGTTCAGTTCCACAGCATGGCACCTTGGGCAAGTGTCTTCTACTATAGCCTCAGGCCAACTAGAGCCTTGTGAGTGGATTTGGTAGGTTGAAATTGAAAGAAGCCTGTTGTATATATATATATACATGTATATATTTGTGTGTCTGTGTGTAACCCTGTCCCATCGATTGATAACTGGTGTTGCTGTGTTTAATTCCCCATAACTTAGCAGTTCGGCAAAAGTTACTGATAGAATAAGTACTAGGCTTACAAAGAATAAGTCCTGGGGTCGATTTGTTCGACTAAAGGTGGTGCTCCAGCATGGCTGCAGTCAAATAACTGAAACAAGTAAAAGAATAAAAGACTATGTGCATGTGTGTACACACACACAAACACACACACACACACACTTACACATTTGAGTTCATTTGCTGGGAGTTAGTGATTCATTTCCTCACCTCTCTGAGTTGCTCTTTTGTGTCTCATTCACCTATACCCAAATGAATCAACAACTATGAACAAATACACATATATATACATACATGAACATGTTATCACTTACCTGCAATGAATGTTACTGAATCTAATCCTGTTATTGATCATCTTACATCATCTCAGTAGTTTATGATGTTGTCGTGTCTGGTCAGAATAAATTTAGAATCTTATCTTTTCCACAAAGTTCCAAGATCAACTGTCAGATGTTGCGGGGAAAACCAAATGTAGTGAATAGTTGACTTATGTATTCTTAGCTTGCAATGCTGAGCATGGGTGATTCTTGATGCGTAAAGAAGGCAAGCGAAAGCTGTTCCCATATACACCTTCAACGTCTTTTTGTATCCATTTATTGGTGCTGGTTATATTTGCTGCCTGTGATTCATGTGTCTTATTAATTACCCAAATTCATCTCGTCATGCAACTCTTAAGAAACATAGTTCTCAGTTCTCAAAAGACAACAGCAAACCAGAAGTAGAGAGATATGTTCATACAGAAATATTGGTATTTCACTTAGATTCAAAGCAAATTCTTGCAGCAAAGTGTATATCCAGTTGTACTGAGTTTGATATATATATATATATATATATGTGTGTGTGTGTGTGTGTGTGTGTGTGTGTGTGTGTGTGTGTGTGTGTGTGTGTGTGTGTGTGTGTGTGTGTGTGTGAATCTATTGGGTTGGTGCATAATTATTGTGGCTTTTTTTTCAACAAAATTTATTCAATAAAAACAATTACAATATTTAACAAAAACATCTTTAAATGACGATCTGACCATCTGCCAAGCAAATGAGAAGCAGTAATTGAAGTGGATGGTGAATATGCTCTGGAATAATCATTTAAAGATGTTTTTGTTAGATGTTATTGTTTTTGTTGAATAAAATTTGTTGAAAACAAGCTGCAATAATTATGCACCAACCCAATATGTATGCAGATTTTTGTGCATATATATATATACACACACACACACATGAGTAAGTAGACAAATGCTTGAAAGTGGCACTTAATATATTTGGTAGGTGTTGCATATATAATTCAATAACAGTTTGACTCATCAACATGCATCTTAAAGTTTTGTAGGCTTGTAGAACAAACCTGTCTCATCAAGCATCTAGAGAAAAATCTCTACTAGATACCTGATGATCTGTGTCGCACACACACACACATACACACACGTGCACACATACACATTCAAACACATGTGTTTGAGTATATTACAATGTATATGTGTTTTATTGCGTTTCTCCTATTCTTTGACTGCTTGTATTGTTTTCTCCCTGTCTTCATAATAAAAAGGTTTCGCAAGTGGCAAGCATGTGCATGTATGTGCATGTGTATGTGTGTGTGTGTGTATGTGTGTGTATTAAATATGTAATTAATTAAAAGGCATACAAAGCAGCAAAGATAAACATAAAGCAGTTTACGTTTATATTGATAAAGCTCATGACATCAGATATAGAAAGAGGTTCAACTGCAACAACTGTCCAGGAAGAAATTTACTCCTTACAGACAATGTGTGTGAAAGCATACTATGCTGGGCAATGATCAGCCACCTTAGGCTGTAGGACATAAGTTTCTTCATTCTTATGCTTCATTTGTTACAGAGACTGAATTTGTCATTTGTAGCCATTGTTATATGAAAACACAAATAATAAATTTGCAGGTGTGTGCACAGCTTTATCAAGCTGGAATTAATAACATTAAAGCCATAAAGACATACAAAAGCAGCAATGATAAAAACAAAGCTGTGAAGCCATGTCAAATAGGAAGAGTCGGCAGTGAAAAATGGATGGATGTATATCTGTTGATGTCAACATATATTTTTTGTATATTTTTCTTGCTTCTGTTACTTGATTTGATCTCAAATGTCCTTCTCATTTTATTCTTTTTCTATTAGTTATATTTCTTTATCTTATTAATATTATTAGTGTCCAATATTGTTTTGTTATGTTGTTTCAATTAATTTTTTATAGATGATTTTAAAGTTTTCTATAATTTCCTTTGCAGCCATTATATTTATTTTCATTTTCATCGTTGGTGTTTTAGTTTGAAGCATATATTTATCAAAAATCATTGTTAGTTGTTTTGATATCAAAAATGATGTTTTCCTTATTTCATAAGCATATTCCTTCTTTTCAAATTCTTTTGTTTTTGTGGAAATGATATATTGTGTTGGGAACAAAAGATACTTTTTCTTTGGTTTTCTGAAGCATTTTGCCTGTTTTTCAAAATCTAGTTGTTGATTGTTTTTGCATGGAGCATATCTGTGTAGATGAATGTATGAGTGTGTACATGTTTGTCAATGTATTTTTATGAGCTTCATTGTGTGTTAGGAGGAAATATTGCATATGTGCATATATTAGGTTGGAAAGAAATTCCTGTTGCATTTTTAACATGATCATTTGAGGCTACATTTTTTTATATTTACATTAAAATAAGCATTAATTTTCACATTCTAATATTCTTTTTCTGTTGCAAATTACTTTATACCTTAGTGTTTAAATTCATATCGATTTTACCCTTTTGAAATAAGTTTTGATCAGACCCGTATCAGGGACTGCATTCTGTAGGAAATTCAAAAGGGGTTCTTCAGCAATGGAAATGGCAAGAAATATTTGTTCTGTTTATGGAAATGAAGCTTTAAATGTCCAGACATGCCAGCAATGATTTAACCAGTTTAACTTGGGAAATTTTTCTCTTAGATATTCCTCTCAATCTGAACAACAACATTCTATGTCAATATTGAGCTCCTGAAACTGTTGCTGAGGAAAATCCAAAGCAAACTGCACAAGAATTAGTAAAGCAATGCAATTCAAACCACACTATGATCATAAAACATCTTCCTGGACTAGGAAAAAATGTCTAAAATTGGTCAGTGGGTCCCTCATCATCTGGTTGCTTCTCAGTTTAATCAAAGGGTCACCTTCTGCTTGTCATTGAAGATTAGAATTTCTACCAAACATTCCTGGATAGAATCATCACAAATGATGAAAAGCAAGTTCTCTATAGAGATATATAACAAAAATGGTAATGGTTATAACATTCAATGAAAAAGGAGAGTCCTTCTCCAAAACAGGACTACATCTGAAAAAAGCTATGTCTGTGTTCATGAAGGGTGTTTTCTATAAGAGGTGTTAAAAGAAAATGAAAGTTAATGTTAAGAAGTATTGTGTCAATTGAAAGCTTGCATAAAAATTGACATAAAAATGGCCATACTTGGTCAGTTATAAAGGGCTGTAGCTCTCACACAATAATGCATGATCGCATATTGCTTAAGTCACACTTCTGATCATCCTGTTCCTTCTAAACATTATCTTTCCGCATCATTTCAACATTATTTAGAGGGACAACAGTTTATTGAGAACAGGTGAAAAATGATTTTGAAAGTTTCTCTGCTTCAAAACTTGAAGAATTTTATGTCCAATGGATCAATAATTTACCAAATAGATGGGATTATGTTATCAATAAGGAGAAGCAATATTATCTTGATTAAATACATCAAATTAAAACCAAAGAAGCATTTGTTTTCTTTCCCATCTTGAAATGCAACAGAACTTTCTTTCCAACCTAATATACATAGATCTAAATGTTAAAATTTGCCATATGTGTTTAGAGTTACACATATGTGTAAGTGTACATTCATACCTCACTCAAATCATGTCAGTCCAGTGTCAGTTGTAAGAATGCTCACTGTACCTTTCTGTGTCACTAGCTACTGGATGACTTTCGTCTGCTATTAATATATTTGTCTTTTCAAACACGTTTCATCCATAAGAGACACTATCTCTAGATGAATACCACAGTTAATTTGCCATATCACAATGCATTCATATTAAGTATGATAGACAGATGACTATTTTAATCTAATACAGTTTCTGTTGTGCATAACATACACACACACACACACACACACACACACAAATACGCACATACATATTATGCTGTAGAATTACTCAATGCATTTTGTGGAGTACAATTACATTTTTACAAGAAGTATCTTTGAAGTTTCAGCCTGCTATCACTGTCTGACGAAGGCTAGCAGCCTGAAACTTCAAAGTCACTATTACCCCATCTTATTGTAAAAGTGTAATACATGCATACATATACATATATACATATATACATACATACATAAATGCATACAAACAATATACATACATATATATATATATATATATATATATATATATATATATATATATATATATATATATATATATATATATATATATATATGTATGTATATATATATATATGTATATGTATATATATGTGAGTGTGTGTATATATATATATATATTGAATATGGCTTACATCATTATGGGCATCTTCATGGTTTCAGTATCCTATTCTCTGATTTGTATTGAGTTGGAAGGCTTTGCAGAATGGCAATTCACCAATTTTCATGATCTTGTGTCATCTATGAACCCATACTTCTCAACTCTGACCGCATCACTTTTCTCTTTTTTCTGCCCTTCTCTTCTTCTGCTTCTGGTAAACTCTAACTCTTCAGAACAAATACAGTTTTTTTTTTTCCATGCAGCAAATTCTATCCATTCTTATATAAGTCTTTACAAATGCTGTAAATTCTCTTTCATACTTTCACCAATGCTTACAACTTGTGACATACTATTGTACTTTACTTTCAACAGATCATATTCAACTATTTTCTCTCAAGCCATTCAATGGTCTTTGCATTGAATATCCTTATCTCACTAACTTGCGATATCATATTTTGTTTACATATTACATGTCACATTTATTCTTTCATTGATAGAGTCCTCCTTAGTTGTGCACCTGCCCAAAATGTACCAACGTCTTGAATTTCTGGTACAATTTTCCAGCACAGTCTGTTATATTTTTTCCCCCACCAACCATTTACAGTTTTAACTATGCCAGCTAGTTCTATTAAAAACTATTGATTACTTCTATAAACTTCATTTGAGCAGTTCAAATCATGTATGTTTCAACTGTTAATAATTCCAATCTATGTAATGTCTTGTGTCCTTATAAATCTATTATAGGCCCATGTTACCTCATAAAATGCTGACGTTTAGCACATTGTATTTAGCTCCTATTAATCCCATTTCAATATATTGAACTAAGCCAATGAGGGAGCCTCCACATACTTGTTAGAAATAAAAACCAAATACTTCTCAAATCAAACACTTCACCCTCTTAAAAAAACAAGAAAGGATACTTTAACAAATGTAGACTTGGTTACTCCTAAAAGAACTGGATGGTCATATCTGGAATATTTTCAATTATAAGTATGCTTGGTCAGAGTTGACTACAATATACTGAACGAAACTGTATCCTAAATGGTTCCAGGTTTTGAATCTTCTCTTTTGAGTATTTTCGCTTTCTAGTCTGGACAACCACTTAAAAAGCTGTTGTATTTCATCCCATCAATACACTTGTACTTTCAGTTCAGTTGTTGTAATACTTTTAAACTTGTTTTTTTACTGAATTCAGAATTTAGAATTATCAAAATTAATTTGAATTATGTGGTATCTTTCGAAGGCTGTTATGCTAATAATAAACACATGCATTGGTGCTGGTGTCAAGTAAAGGGCACCCAGTACTCTATGTAAAGTGATTGGTATGAAGAAGAGCATCCAGCTATAGAAACCATACCAAAACAGATAATAGAGCTGGGCACAGTTCTTCAGCTTGCTAACTCTTGTTAAACTATCCAACCCATGCCAGCATAGAAAACAAACATTAAATGGTGATGATGATGATAATGATGATGATGTTTGACTGGTTCTGTTCACTTTTTTGTCATTCATTTGTCAAGTGGTTAACCATTCAATCACTCAACTAATAAATTGTTTGGTTAATCATTTAGCTAATTAGTCAATCAATCAGTTAGGTTTATCAATGCCTTTCGTTGTCATTCACAATCCCATCAATGACACATGCTCCCTATACTATGTCTACTTCAGGTCTGTAATAAAATTATAAAGTTTGGAAATTGATGAAATCGTTAAAGCATTGGATAAAGTACCACCTGGTATTTGTGCCAAATCTCTGCACTTTGAGTTCAAATCCTGCCGAGGTTAACTTTGCCCTTCATCTTATGAGGGTTGAAAAAAACCTGCAGTGAGTTGACAGAATTGTTCGAGGATTGAGAAAGCTGCCTTGCTAAATATGTTCTAGTTCTTTGCATTCTGATAATCACACCCATGATGACTCTGGTGCCAAAGTATTTCAACCCCAGTTAGTAACCATTTCCTTGGATAAAAACTGGTGGCATGGAAGGTAAAATCTTACCCTGGATGGGCAGCTGCTAATTTTTCTCAAAGCAAATTTTGCTCAGGGCAGTATGTGGTTGATTTTGACAATAAGAAGCTGCCATTTGAATTCTTAGTCTTTATACCATTTGCTATCTTCCTTTCTCTCCTCATATTTTTGGCTTCGTTCAGTGATAGAGTTTCCGATACTGGACAACAATAGTTTCTTGAGTTGAGAAAGAGACATAATGATTATGAGTTACTCATAGCGAATACATTCTATATGATATCGAAGAGAAAACGCATATCACGTTGAAGAAATATTACACACACACACACACACACACATATATGTGTTATATATATATATATATATATATATATATATATATTATAT
>NC_068983.1:53687143-53687853 GCF_001194135.2 Octopus bimaculoides
ATATATATATATATATATATATATATATATATATATACACGCACACATCGATAGGCAAATAGTTAGAAAGATACAAATATCGCATATCATATGCCTTGCACAAAACCATTTTTCATATAATGTTCCTATATTCTGAAGAAGCTCTTGGTTTTCTCCTCATATCATAATGTCTGTGCATCTTCTTCTGAGACAACAAATAAGTCTTTTTTTGTTTTTGTTTGTTTGTTTGTTTGTTTCTCTTTATCTCTTTTCTCTTTTCTGAAGACACTCTCTCCTTCTTGTCATTATCTTATATTACTTCATCTGTCTTTAACCGCCAAGCTATCCAAGAATTTCATTGGATCAATTAAAACAACAACAACAGCAGAAGCAGCAGCAGCAGCAGCAACAACAACATCAACAACAACAGCAGCAGCAGCAACAACATAATGGCATGTCTATCATTAGAAACGTTGTATCACTGTGGTCATCACATCAATTCATTGCACCCACAGATAGATTCAGTCAGTGAAATATACTACTACTACTACTACTGCTGCTGGTGCTGCTGCTGCTGGTGCACCACAGATATCTTTTCAACAAAAACAGCAACCTTGGATGTGCAACCACTACCTTTTGTATTGATGTGCCAATCCTGTAGCTAAAATAAAATGTTCATATATATATCAACAGTCATCACCACCACCACCACCACCACCACCACCGCCGCC
>NC_068983.1:53692658-53693931 GCF_001194135.2 Octopus bimaculoides
ATATATATATATATATATATATAGAAAGAGAGAGAGAGGGGGGGGGGAGATAGATGTATACATACATGTGTATGTATGTGTGTATACACACACATACAAATATGTGTGTGTGTGTGCATGTGTGTATGTATGTATGTATCAATCCATCCATGTATGTATGTATGTATGTATGTATGTATGTATGCATGTATACATATACTACTGAATGAAATATTGTGAATTAAGATAGTGCCATATTCTCAGCGCAAATGCTTGAGTGCTACTTTAGATAATCTCCAAAGATTAACATTGCTCAATATTTATAATGTATGCCAGATGTCAATTATTTTTTTTATATATTTATTTTTTGTTTGGCAATAAATTTAATTAATTAAACTGAATTTACTCCAGAGAAATATATGGTTAATATATATATGTATGCATATTCAAGGTGTGCTATAAATACACCTACTACATAATTGATGTTTCAAATTTTCTGCAAATATTCTTAAAAAAAAACAGGTCAGAAACACTTTAAACATAAGCAATACTTCTTTGTAAGTTATTATATGTTTGCTCTCTTCTTCTTCACACAAACCTACTCTTTAAAATATTCAAATAATCTTCAACCCACTTCTATTGTGCAACAGTTGAGAACAAAAGGAGCACTCAGCCAGCAAATAACTTGTTTTTTATAACATTTTCCAAACTAATACATGAAATCTTGCAGGATTCATTATTGTTCTGTAGTCTTATGTTTATTACTTTTATTTATTTTTGTATGTTTGTGTGTGTGTGTGTGTGTGTGTGGTTTTGCTTTCTTTTTGTTCTTAATTCAAGTATAATAGTTATATCGTAATACTCCACTGTTATGTGTGTCTCTCTCTCTGCATATATTGTATTTAGTTATATATATATGTGTTTGTGAGTGTGTATATATGTATATATATATGTGTATATATGTGTATATATGTGTATATATGTATATATATGTATATATAAAGTGTAGTATATTGCCACTTAAGTGTGGCTGACCCCTAGGGGTGGATGTTACTGTTGCTTTTAGCCCCAGGAGGACATCTCCTCCAGCTGGCTTATCGACACACGACTGTGTCCTGTTTGCCAAGGGAGTTATCCCTCTCACCACGACCAGCAGCACGAACGTATCCGGATTTCAGGGTTATTTCCCTTCTTCGGCATTCGACAGCTGATGACCACACTTAAGTGGCAATATACTACACTTTATCGTGCAGTTACTGTTAATACTTCATTTAGAGAATTAACATTGCTTGTT
>NC_068983.1:53695440-53699102 GCF_001194135.2 Octopus bimaculoides
TATATATATATATATATATATATACACACACATGTATGTATGTATATATCCAAGCTGCAACAATTGTTTCTGTGCACATTTTAAGGTTATTATGTAGATGACATTATATACATGCATAAACACATACGCACACATATATAGGTGAAATAAGCATCAGAGATGCTTTGTCCAATGTAGAAACTGCAAGAGCTATTCAGAAGTTTTATTTATATATATGTGTGTGTGTATATATATATATACATGCATACATACATACATATATATATTCTTTTATTCTTTCAGTTGTTTCAGTCACTTGACTGTGGCCATGCTGGAGTGCCACCTTTAGTCGAACGAATTGACCCCAGGTCTTATTCTTTGTAAGCCTAGTACTTATTCTATCAGTCTCCTTTGCCGAACTGCTATGTTATGGGGATGTAAACATACGAACATTAGTTGTCAAGCGATAGTGGGGGCACAAACACAGACACACAAACATGTACATATACATATATATATATATATATGACAGGCTTCTTTCAGTTTCCGTTTACCAAATTTACTCACAAAGCTTTGGTCGGACTGAGGCAATAGCAGAAGACACCTGCCCAAGGTGCCTTGCAGTGAGATTGAACCTGGAACCATGTGGCTGGTAAGCAAGCTACTTACCACACAGCCACACCTGCACTGGTACTCATAATTGATGGATAAAGTGGGCTAAGAACATCCAGTGTGGAGATGAATTTGGATCCGATGTATATGGAAATATTGATAAACCTTTCTCTATTTATAGCTAATGTGGATAGAAATAGCTATGACTACAGATGAATCATTCTCCCCATTATTAGATGCAAACAATGATAAATCTTACATTTTAAGCAATGAAGTTAATTGGCTGAATAATTATAATCCTATCAACAACAGTTCATCTCAGATGCTTTAGACATTTGATATAAAATATAAATTATGAAAATTTTGTAAAAATATCTTCAAATGGATTTCATTAGGAAATACTGATGTAAAACAGTCTGGAAATAGAAGTGGAAGTCACTAATTATGTTAGTGTTTAATCTTTTTGTTATTATTATTATTTGTTTTTGTTTTTGTGTTGTTTTTTGTTTTCAGTTGATGGCAAAGAAACAAAAATGGAACTTTTTTAAAAATTGCTTATTTACAAACGATGTATTTTTATGATTGGATAAATATGATATTTAAAACTTTGGTGGAAACAAAAGAAAAATAATAATAATTTTTTCATTACAATACAAATACACTCCTTACACATTCACACATACACACACATACACACACATTTGCATATACATATGCACATGCCTGCACAAGTACAGACACATATACACACATATATCTCAAAGTTCACTGACTAAGTGCGAATCACTCAAAACACTGATAAATAAATTTCCTAATAAATATAAACTTTACATCATGAACTGAGTACACTTTCTTTTGTGTAAAATACTTATAAACATTTTTCGCATGTTTTTATGTAATTTGATATATATGTATCTGTGTGTGTGTGTGCACGCGTGCATGTGTGTGCATGTATTTATACATATGTGTATGCAAGTATCTATCTATCTATCTATCTATCTATCTATCTATCTATAAATATATCTATCTATCTATCTATAAATATATATCATCATCGTCATTGTTGTTTAACGTCCATTTTCCATGCTGGCATGGGTTGGACGGTTTGACTGAGAGCTGGCAAGCTAGAAGGCTACACCAGGCTCCAATCCAATCTGGCAATGTTTCTACAGCTGGATGCCCTTCCTAATGCCAACCACTCTGACAGTGTAGTGGATGCTTTTTACGTGCCACTAGCATGCGAGCCAGTCAGGCAGCACTTGCAATGATCATGCTCAAATGGTGCTTTTTACGTACCACCGGCATGGGTGCCAATCAGGCAATACTGTCATCAGCCATATATATATATATATATATATATATATAAATATATATATGTATATATATACATACATACATACATATACAGGATGTGATGGGTAAATTGTTGCCTTTTTATATTCTTAATTTCGCACATGGCCATTGTTTGTTTTTTATTTTGCTGACTACACAGTATAGTAGGGTCAGCTGGACACCATCTATGAGAAAAACAAAAATTCACTCTGCCAGAAGTTTGGGAATGACATGCTGTACTGCTTGGTATTCACACCAGTTGCTCCAATATGAACAATTTCAGTCTTTGGGTGTCAATCTGAGGACATGTACAGAGAGTAATAAATATCAAACATCCAGTCAACATCATGGTGTTTGGAATGATCACTAGTGATCGTGACATTATGTCGCCATTCATCTTCCCATATGGCCTCAGACTCAACACAGAGGCCTACATCAAGTGTCTGGAGGAGGTAGTGTTGGCCTGGGTCAAGACAATGGCTGCTAGAAGAGCGTATGACTGGCAACAGGACTCTGCACCATGTCACACAAGCAGGAGAATCCAGTCATGGCTTTTCATACAAATGATTGCATGATTGTGGTTTTGATTTCTGGACTAGGTGATGTGTTGTGTCCTTCAGCAAAACTCTTCATTTTATATCCAGTCCACTCAGCATGTAAAATTGAGTAATCCTGCAATAGACCAGTGTCCCATCGAGGAAGAGGAGGATTTATATGTTACAGAATCTTGGAAACAAAGTGTTGTGACTCTATGGCTCAGAAAGGACCTTTGATCCTTTTCTTGAGATACATACGTGTTTTTCTGTGTGCGGGTGCATGAGTGTGTATACATCTTCACAAACACATACATACGCGCGCACACACGCACACACACACATGCACACACATGAGTGTATGAATGTGTGTACATGTGTGTAAGCCTTAGTGATTAATGATTAGAGGAATGCTGAACTGAAGAGCAAGATTAAAGCAAATTAACTAACATAAACAGCATCCGGAATAAGTAACTGTGAGAATTTTCCTTCAAAAATATACAAATCACATAACTTTGAGAGTTCCAGACGAGCTTGGTTTCACAAAAAGATTGTGGAAAATAGGTTAGAGGTAATCTGATAGACCTATTGTTCCTAACTGAATATAACCAGTCTGTCGGTTGGTTTGATATAATGCCGTTAAAGATGGAGTTGCATCAAAGCACCATACAAGTTATTTTCAGATAAGAATATTAAGCTTGTCTGGTGAACCGTGACCTACCTTCTACAATTTTTTCTTGTAGCCAGTCCTTTCAGAAACACCCAAGAAATCCCAAAGTTACATGAAGCATAAACATTTATAAAACCTCCCACATCAACCCAATATTGCTGTCTCATACATTTTTTGAGATCACCCAGCCTCTTTTCTGCTTAACAATTTATAAACAACTGGTATGTATATGTATATATATATATATATATATATATATATATATATATATATGGCGAGGGATGTGTGTATGTGTGCATTCATAGTTTTGAGCATCTACTGTAAATATATTAAAAACAAGACTTTCCCACACGTCTGGATATGAACAAACAGAAGACTTCTAACAATACCACAAACAATTTGAAGAGGGAAGATAGCTGTCACTTGCTATTTAGCAATGATAATAATGGAAGCTCTGAATGAGTACATGTGTGTGTGTGTGTGTGTGTGTGTGTGTGTGTGTGTGTGTGTGTGTGTGTGTGTGTGTGTGTGTGTGT
>NC_068983.1:53699112-53705771 GCF_001194135.2 Octopus bimaculoides
ATATATATATATACATACATATATTTATATATATATATATATATAACTACATATGTATACATATATAAACATATATACATACACACACACACACACACACATATATACACACAAATCATCATCATCGTTTAACATCTGCTTTCCATGCTAGCATGGGTTGGATGGTTTTTAACTGAGGACTGGCAAGCCAGCTGAGTTCCTTTCGAGTGTTGGGCCTGACAGAGGCTAGGTGGCTGAGTTCTTTCAAGCATTGGACTTCATAGAAGCAAAGTGGCCAAGTTCCTTTCGTGTGTTGGCCCTCACGGAGGCAATGACCAAGACCTTTGGCATTATGTCATGCTTGAGATGAAGACCCATCAAGCTGAACAAAATCGCAATCATGGCAAATACCGGTGTCACGCAAATGGCACCTGTGCCGGTGGCATGTAAAAGCGCCCATTACACTCTCGGAGTGGTTGGTGTTAGGAAGGGCATCCAGCCATCGAAAACCATGCCACATCAGACTGGAGCCTGTCTAACCCATGCCAGCATGTAGTTGCATATCTAGACATGCTAATATATTTAAATGATAACATATGTATGTATGTATGTATGTATGTATGTAATTATTAAATTTAATTCAAGACTTCTTGAAATAGAGAAAAATTCAGTTTCTAACCTAGATCCAAGGCTCCTTCGTCGGAATTTCAACATCAACAACAGGGTATTTTTTGTTTGTGTGTATGTATGTGCAGATTTGTATAATTTATGTATGTGTGTGCAGATGTGTATGTTTTATGTATGTATGTATGTATGTATGTATGTTATCAATCAGTTTCATTTCTGTATTTCTTATCCTTAGAGAAAGAGCCGGACTCTAACATAGATTCAAGGCTCCTTCATTGGAACTTTTATCAACATCATCTAGGTATTTGTGCATATGTGTGTGTGTGCAGTATTTGGTGTTAGTGTATGCGCAGATTTGTATGTTTGTTTTATGGATGCGTTTTTAAGTCTAGATGCATGCATATGTATTTATGTGCTAAATTTTTGGAATATGTATGTATGTATGTATGTACATATGTATGTACGTACGTATGTATATATGTATGTATGTACATATGTATGTATGTACGTACGTATGTATGTATGTATGTATGTATGTACATATGTATGTATGTATGTATGTATGTATTAATAAGAAAATAAGCAAATTCAGAGAACATAACTAATGAGAGTGCTGCCAAACAATAGTTTCTACTCTTAAGAATGCCAAAGTGAACAACTGGTCATTATATACACATGGAAGATTATTTTAAAGATGAAATTCGAAACTTTGGTATACAGGAGAGACCAAAATGAAACTCCCTTTCTCACATAAGGAACCTGTACAACAACAATTTGGCATGTGAAGGTCTTTGGTTGTACAACCAGCACCCCAAACAGATTACAAAAGCTGACTAAAGTTTTCCCTGAGATTTTTAAATGAGTGTATTTCTCCCTAACATACCAAACCAACCATCTGTAAAAGGCCAGCTTGAGATGATACGTAGTCTAAAGAACCCAACAAAAGCATTGCACTCCTTGGTATACACAGACAAGATAAAAAGAAGAAAAAGAAAAAAATTCAGTTTTGAAGGTAGTATTTTCACATGTCACTGGTTGGTGTGCATGTGTGTGTGTGTGTGTGTGTGAATTCAAATGCATATTAGTAGATGTGAAATAACTGTATGTATAAATATATATATATGTATATATATATATTGTTTTTTTTGTTGTTGTGTCTGGGGAGAGTCATATTGTCTTAATGCCTTATTTTCTAACACACTCACTGGTTCAATTTCCACTCATTTATTATTTATATATTATTTTCTTTCAAAATTTTCGTTACTTTTGCAACGTTATCAATGGAAGTTGACTCTGTTATTTATTTCAACATGCAAATTCACATAAAAGAATCTCGCAAATCAGATACAAAAACGAAGTATATACATATAAATACATACATACATACAAGAGTATATGTGTCTGTCTGTTTTTTTAGGATGGTGTGTATCGTTGTATGGAAACAAAAGAGGAACAGTGTACTCTGTACATAATGCAGATTTAACTTTTTTTGCAAGTGTCAGAAGTGTACCTCTATCATGATACATCATTGCTTCATTTGAATAATAGTTAAGTGTAAAACTCAGAGCAATGGACAGTGAAACCTCAAATTCCTGAGGACACGGACACACACACACACACACACACACACATATAGATATGACAATGGGAAGACGATTTGGTTAAGCAATTTGGATCAAAACAGAAGAGAATGGTGCAATCAAGGCAGAATTGGAAGCACATTGTGACCAGTGGTGTATAACGCCATCTGTTGGTCTGATCAATAAATATATATATATACCGCCATCATCATCATATCTATCTATCTATCTATCTATCTATCTATCTATCTATATATATATATATATATATATATATATATATATATATATATATATACATATATATATATATACATATATATATATATATACATATATATACACACATATATATATACATATATACATGCATGTATACATACATACATACATACACACACATTCATACATACATGCACACACACATATATACATACACACATATGTAAAGAGATGGGTGTATAGATACATACACATACAAACTTAAAACCACACCATATTTAACATGAACTAACCCCGGCTTGAAGAGTCTGTGAAGAGTCTTGAGTACAGCCATTGCTTTAAGACCAAGCAATAAAAAAAAAAATAACAATAATGATAATAATGATAATGATAATAAAAACAGCATTAATTAAGATAAATTATCAAGCATGCGCAATGCTTATATATAATGAGGCATGTCAAAAAGGGAATGATAAAATTTGCACATTATAGTTGTATTAAGTCATACATACATTTGTACATACATGCATGCCAGCATATTATATACATGTATACATACAATCATACATACATATTCCAACAGACAGAGCCACAAATGACAGCAGATCTATTGTCATAGATATCAAACGGTGGATTCATATGATACTTTTGAAGCTATAGTTCTAATTGAAATGTCATCAGAAAACGATGTTGTCTTGATGCTGTCTTTGCCAGAGTCCACTGAACTGATGGAGTGGGATGGAGTCTTCAAAATGCCAGGACGAGAATTTGGTGTCTTTGAATAGGAACCGAACTGATTGTGGCTGGCATATCTACCTGATATTGTTTGTACCTGGCATTGATCTTCTTGAGAATTGCTAGACTATATCAAGGAAAGAAAAATATATTCAAAAACAGTGCAAAATAAAATTAGCTATTAATTAGTATTGTTATGATTTTAATGAATTCCTGATTCTATCATATCTATGGAATAATATGAAGAGTCAGGATGATATTATAGTCACAAGATTATAGGGAATTAGAGTAAAAATAAATGTAACAAACAAAAATGCTTTTGATGTAAGTAAAAAAAAGTGAATTTAGGAGAAAATAAAATTCCAGTTATATTTGCATAAATTTCAAGTACATTAATGCAAATAAAAAAAAACAAAGAACAAAACAAAGATGACACTATATAACATTCTTTCAAGACACAAGATATTTTCAAATTTGTTTTTTTCAACCACATAGAGCCATTGCAAGAATCTCAGTAAAAATAAATATATTTATGACAGTAAGATTATACATATTCATAAACAGCTTTTTTTACAGTGAAGATAAAACACACACACACACACACACACACACACACACACACACACACACACACACACACACACTCACAGACACACACTATTACAAAAACAATTAAATTTACAAAGAACCCACTCAGCAATAAAACAGTTCTTAATTTTTTTTTTTTTTTCTTTTGACTATTCCTCTGATAGCATTCAGTGAGACCTCATTAACTGGATACATAGCCATCGATGATCTACAGTGAACTGATGAGAAAGTTACAGTTGTTCCATTTTGGATAATGATTATAGATTTTTGGAAATTGGAGCATTTGGCAAAACCACTAACTGCCTTAGTATCAATACTGAGAAGCTGAGATTAAGAAAACCAGAAAGAACATGCCTGCTCAGAAGATCAAAGGTATAAATTGTCAAAGGTACAAGCAAAATATATAAAACATTCAGAAAGTTCAGTTTGTAATAACATCCACACATGCAATGCCATGGAGGCCTGAGCCAATGTGTACATGTGCACATATGTATGTGCATACATATGTACATACATGTAGACACACACACACACACACACACACATATATATATATATACATGTGAGAAGGGATGACCACTAAGTGGACATCCTTTACTCTAGAAAGCAAGAACATTCTTTTCTTTTGTGGTTTGACCGTTGATGGTCGATTTCTAGCATAATGGATGTCCACTTAATAGTCATCCCTTCTCACATGTATGTAATATAATTTTTCTGAATTTTCAGAATTTTCTTTATGCTAGGCCACTGGTTTTAAATTGGTCTTAATTAAATTAATATCCAATTTATCACTCTTATTATTTAAATTACATATATATATATATATATAGGAGAATATACGAAAAAACAACAACAGACGAGGACAGGTGGTGTAAAGTCTACTTGCCAACGTAATGTCACAGTCCTGCACAGGACAATGTTACCACTGTCGCTGCTGCTGCCACCAGAAAAATATCTTTTCCAGCTGGCTACTGATATATGCTCTGTGTCTGTATATTGTAAGCAAGGGAGTCTACTGCCTCTTTACTAGCTGAAGCAATACCTGCAGACCAATGGTTTCTGGGTGATTTCCCTTTTTTGGTACAGGACAATCGCTGGCTAGAGATGGTAGGTACTCGACCTTGCTCAAAGTATATACTTTTAAAGCAACACACAGTTGCTGATCTCATAAGTAGAAAAACAACTGATTTTAAATCTCTGAATGGGAAATGTGTAATAACTGTACCAAACAGTAAAGCCTATTTGCCAATGTAACTTGGTAGTCCTACGCAGGATGATGCTACTACTTTTTAGCCCCAGGAAAACATCTTTTCCAGCAGGCTACTAACACATGATCTGTGTCTGTATACTGTGAGCTGGTGAGTATACATACATACATATATACATACATACATACATACAAACATACATGCATACATATATACATACATAGATACATACGTACATACATACATATGCACATACATATGCACATACATACATATGTACATACACACATACATACGTACATACATACATATGTACATACATACGTACATACATACATGCATCCATACAGGCATACATACATTCATACATACATACAGGCATACATACATGCATACATATATACATACATACATATATACATACATAATACATACATATATATGTATGTGCATACATACATATGCACATACATATATACATACATACACACATACATACATACGTACGTACATACATGCATACATACATATGTACATACATACGTACATACATACATGTATACATACAGGCATACATACATAAATACATACATGCATACATACAAACAAACAAACAAACAAACAACACTACCCAGCTTGATTTTTTTCTAAATTCCAATGAAAAATTCTTTCTTTGCACAGATAGAAACTAACCAACTCTTTCTCTATGGGTGATAAATAAAATACAAAAAAATAAAACCAGCAAAACATACATACATACATCTGTACAAATCGTATCAGGATAATTACCCCCCACCCCGCCCAGGGCAATTACCCTCTCATAGGACAATTCCGCACCCGCTAACAACTACCCTGTAGGACTATTACCCCCTTTGGTTAATTACCCCCTCTCAAATATATTAAGAAGTTTTAAATCATCATCAGTTGTACTCAGGGTAATTGGCCTTGGGTGGGGTGGTTATTGTCCATGGGTAGGGGTAAATGTCCTAGACTCATACAAATATATATACATCTGTTTGTACATGAATGGACACACACAAATATAACTAACTGTCTGAGTACCAATCTTAAGAATTTAAACTCCACAAAACCAGAAGGAATGTAACCAATTAAGAAATTACACATCATTAAAAGAACTGTAAGAATATGTGAAATATTCCAGTTATAGTATGTAGACACAAGTATACAAACAGATGTATATATACACATATATATGTCAAAACTTACACATTATACTGTCAATGACAGTTGCCCATACATATATACATACATAAATACATAAATACATACACATACAAACATCTACATATATGTACATATATATATACACAAATATACAAACAAATATATGCACATATACATAAGTCAAATCATACACGCTACATTGTTAATGAAATGTATATATAAATATATCACCATCATCATCATTATTGTTCAATGTCTGCTTCCCATGCTGGCATGGGTTGGATGGTTTGACTGAGGACTGGCAAGCAAGGAGGTTGCGCCAGGCCCCAATCTGATCTGGTAAGGTTTCTACAGCTGGATGCCCTTCCTAATGCCAACCACTTTGAGAGTGTAGTGGGTGCTTTTTATGTGCCACCGACACGGGGGCCAGTCAGGTAGCACTGGTATCAACCACACTCGAATGGTGCTTTTTATGTGCCATCGGCACTGGCATACATACATACATACATATATATATATACATATATATATATAT
>NC_068983.1:53705820-53715820 GCF_001194135.2 Octopus bimaculoides
ATATATGCATACATATATACACATACATATATACATATATATATCTACACATATGTGAACAATAACTCACTCATTAATTCCTTGAATCCTCCTGGCAAGCAAAAGATTTGACCAAATTTTGTTCACTATAAATTCTACAAACAAAAAATAAATCTCAAAGAAACACTCTCTCTCACACGCACACGCACACACACACACACACACACACACACACACATGCAGGTACATTCATACATCTCACCTTCTTTGTGCTATAAAACCATGATAAAAACCTATGAACTTTTTGTATGTATATGTATATATGTAGGTATATATGCATGCATGTAAGTACTTTTGTATGTATTTCTGATATTCATGTTTTATTGCTGTTTTATAGTTATGTGTCATGGCAGTATGTGTGTAAGCATACATACATGTATACATATATATATAAGTATATATATACATGTGTGTGTGGGTGTATATATACACACTCATACACTGCATTCAGTTGTGACATGTAGTTATAAAAGTAACAATAAAACCATGAATTTCAACAAAGAGAAACATACATATACACACACATACATAGACAAACACACATACATACATACATACGCACACATACATACACACACATACATACACACATACATACATAATACACACACACTTTCATACATACATAAATACACACACACATACATACATACATAGACAAACACACACACATACATACATACATAGACAAACACACACACATACATACATACATACATACATACATACATACATAAATACATACATACATACATACATACATACATACACACACACTCACACATATGGTGTTAATGATGATGAAGACACTGACTACAAGAAAACCAATGATGATGATGATGATGATGATGATGATGATACCTATATTCATATAAATATACACTTTGGTTGAGAAGTTCAATTTACAGTGTTGTAGTTTTGTTCAAGTTTGACCTCTCAGCATGGTTACCTTGAGCAAGTATATCTCTATAGAGATAAACACAAAAGAGAAAGTCACCAGATTCTGTTGCACCTTTCTCCATGGAAGCCAGCCAGACATTAAACGATGATGATGATGATGGTGTGTGTCTGTGTATGTGTTTGTATGTACACATGTGTGTGTGTGTTTTCTCTTAGTCTTCACATCAGCACCACTTGGGCAGCAGTGACATTTATTTATATCTCACATAAGCAATATGTTCAGAAGTTTGACAGTTCAATGTGCAAAGACATGGAATAAAGTAACTTCATTGTAAATAGATAAATATTAAAAAAAACGACTCAGGAAGGGTACCTATCAATAGAATAGAATCATGAGAAGTCTTACCCAACCCATGATAAGTAAGAAAATGTGAACTTAAAAATGATGTTAACATACATATATGTGTACTCAAACATTCATACATATATGCATCAGTACATGATTTAGGGGACACCACCCTCTCATTCCACCTCTATAAAGATTGGTGAGTATGGGAACTGCTGCAGTGGTAGTGTCACAGAAAATGAACCTCAAACACACTGAAAAGTGTTTCGCAATAAACAGAAAAAGCATTGGGTCATGTGGTCCCTATAGTCCTACACTGTCAAGGACTGTTCAACCTTTCAAGTTTGAGTGCGAAGAGAAAATGCACCCAGTACATTCTGTTTCTGTAAAGTGGTGAGTGATAGGAAGGGCATCCAGCTGTAGAAACCAAGCTAAGGGACATGTATGAAGACCTGTCTGTCAGAGTCGTGGTGCCTAGTTACAAATTACTAGGGCTATGACGACCAACTCAGCTCATGCTAGCATGGAAAGAAGTCATAAAAATAATTATGATGATGATGGTGATTATGACAACGATGATGGTGATGATGATGATGGTGGTGGTGGTGGTGGTGGTGGCGGCGGCGGCAGCAGTGGTGATGGTGATGATGATGATGATGATGATGATGATATACATATTTGTTAACATCCAGACATGAATACATATGTACATGGATACATATGTACATACGCATATATAATACATATATACATGCATATAAACTGAAGAGGCCATTAAATTTCATGCTAAATATCTCTCTATATTACACTCTATTATATTGTAAGTAGTATTATATTTTTATAGTTAAAAGTGTCATGGAGCAGAGAGTAAACTCCTGTTAAACTGTAGTTTATAAACTGGTTCTCATACCTGTTTTTATCCCTTTCATATACAAAAACTCGCTCATTCTTTTCATACAAGTTTTTATTTTTTCTATAAAATATAGCTGAAGCTTCGCACCTATTAACCATCTCCGTCTCCATCTCCTCCACTTCATCATTTTAACATTCAGTTTACTAAGTTTAGATGGGACAGATGGAATTTGATGAAGATTTTCTAAGGTCAGATGCCCTTCCTGTTCCTGTTACCAACCATCATTTGTTTCAAAGCAAGGAAATACTTTCCCATGGCTGGACATGCGTTCATGGGAAATTGGAAATGAAGAACACTGCTTTTACAAAGGTAACAGTTATTTACAATGTTCAAATAATCCTTTCTGCTATAGGCACAAGGTCTGAAATTTGGGGGAAGGGATTAGGTCAATTACATCAACTCCAGTGTGTGATTGGTACTTATTGAATTGACTCCAAAAGGATGAAAGGCGAATTTGACCTCGGTGGAATTTGAACCCAGAACATAGCATTAGAAGAAATACTGCTAAGTGTTTTGCCTGGCATGCTAATGATTCTGCCAGCTTGCTGCCTTACAATGCTCAAATAATCTTTTCTTCTCTGGACATAAGGCCTGAAATTTTGAGGGAGGAGGCCAGTCGATTAGATTGATCCCAGTACGCAACAGGTACTAAATTTATCGACCCCGAAAGGATGAAAGGCAAAGTCGACCTCGGTGGAATTTGAACTCAGAACATAAAGACAGACAAAATACCGCTAAGCATTTCACCCAGCATGCTAACATTTCTGCCAGCTCGCTGCCTAAATATTCTTTCTTACTCTAGGCACACGGCCTGAAATTTTTGGAAAGGAGGGGGCAGTCAATAAGATCGATCCTAGTATGCAACTGGTACAACCCAAAAGGTTGGAAAGCAAAGTCGACCTTGGCAGAATTTTAACTCAGAACGTAAAGACAGAAAAAATACTGCCAAGCATTTTGCCCAGTGTGCTAATGTTTCTTATTTCTTTACTGCCTACAAGGGGCTACACACTGAAGGGACAAACAAGGACAGACAAACGGATTAAATCGATTATATCAACCCCAGTGCGTAACTGGTACTTATTTAATTGACCCTGAAAGGTTGAAACGCAAAGTTGACGATGACGACAATAACGGTAGTGGTGATGTTGATGATGATGATGATGAGGAGGAGGAGGAGGATGATGATGATGATGATGATGATGATGATCTGTCACTTAGGCACGAAACAAAAAATTTGAATTTTAGGGTGAATGACCTTAGAAAACAATCTCACAAATTGAGTGAGTGTAGCTTGTCCAAAAGCACTACAAAAGGTGGCACAATAATGTGGCTAAGTTCATCCACTGGAGCCTATGTGAAAAAAACGGCCCGAACAGAGCATGGAAATAGTATAAACATGAACCAGAAGGAGTCACTGAGAACTGTGGGATTTTACAATCCAATGTGGCTCCTTAATCAAGGCTTGGAGACCAGATATTGCTGTAGTAGATAAAGGAAAAAAGGAAACCAAGATAATAGGTATTGCAATACCTGGGGATGCATGCATAAATGACAAAGAACTAGAAAAATTGAAAAGTACAGACTACTAAAAGATGAAATTGCAAGAACATGGACTATGAGGAGAGTGTCTGTCATTCCAGTCGTTGTAGGGGCACTCGGAGCACTAACAACCAAGTTTGAGAAATATGTCAAAGAAATAGGAATTGACATGAGAGCAAAGCAAGCCCCAAAAAACTGCTCTGTTGGGGACAGCTAGGACTTTGAGATTGGTACTTGGATGTTGAATGTCTCCCGTGATAATTAACAACCAAGTATCAAAGCTTATAATGTGTGTAAAGAGACCCTGTGAGACCGCTGATAGCAGGTTGCAGTGCGCTCTCGCAGAATCTACCAGGACAAACAAGACTGAACATTCTGAGAAGTAAAGCAATAATAATAATAATAATAATAATAATAATAATAAGTAACCCAAATATGGAGCCTAGAAACAGAAACAATCCCTGTAATAATAGGTGTATTAGGTATGCTTAAAAAACATTCAGATAAATACATAACCAAAACACCAGAACTTACAAATGTATATGGCATACAGAAAATAGCACTACTAAGTATTGCACACATCTTATGTAAAACACTTTCAATACAATAAAAATAAGAGCACCAACACAAACCACAACACATACCCAAGACACAGAGTTGCACTCGGTAGTACAATGAAAGCATGTAATAAAAGTAAGACTACTGAATAATAACAATAATAATAATAATAATTGTTCCAAATTTAAGTACAAGACTTGACATTTATGGAGAAGGTGTGGGTTAGTCGATTATATTGACTCAAGTACTTGACTGATATTTTATTGCATCAAACCCCATAATGATAAAAGATAGAGTAAATACTACA
Source organism: Octopus bimaculoides (assembly GCF_001194135.2). Lineage (NCBI taxonomy): Eukaryota > Metazoa > Mollusca > Cephalopoda > Octopoda > Octopodidae > Octopus > Octopus bimaculoides. The sequence goes on from NC_068983.1 coordinate 53,710,423, forward strand.
CCAAACAGAAACCAATGATGCCATATCTGACATAACACATTCAACATAGATATGATATCTCCCTCTTTCATTGCCAGTAAGTAATGACAATGCTAAGATATATCCTTGTCTTTTTCATTACTTATCAGTCAGTAGCAAAGACATGCTTATCATAAAACATTCTGCATAGATGACACTCCCTTCATTACACATCTGGTCCTTAACCTAACCCTAACCAAACATCCTATACCAAGGGTCTCCAGCCAAAGAGCCACAGACCAGTATTGCATTAATACAGTTCTATATTTAAGAGATGAGGAATTATGTACATTATTTACATTATTTACAATTGACGGATATTTGTCCTCATCTTGTTTGTTGTTAACAGGCATATGGCGTAGTGGTTAAGAGCGTGGGCTACTAACACCAAGATTCCGGGTTCAATTCCAGGCAGTGACCTGAATAATAATAATTATAATGATAATAACAACAACATCATCAAAAAATACCTTAGGAATGAAAACCCAGGTTCGAAATTTCCCCAAGACACCTGATGAAGGCTTGAGGGTATATCAGCTGAAATGTTGTGTTAACAACAAACAAGATGAGGACAAATATCCGTCAATTGTAAATAATGTACAGTATTGCATTGTTGATCATTTGGTACCAGCCTGTCCAGAAAGAATAAATTTTTAAAGTTTATTACTATTTTATTGACTGTGGCAGTTTGCAGGTTTGTTTTTGCATTATATGTGTATTATATATGAAATAATTAAATTATATATTATGCACTTTATTGTGCTTTTATGCATGTAACCCCTGGTCCGTGGAAAAATTATCTTGCGTCAAACTGGATCGTAATGCAAATAGGTCCTGTACAGTTGTTTGAAATGTAATTTTACTCCTGACAGCTAATGACAAATGCAAAATTAATCCTTTAGCATAGTCGGTCAGATGTAATGTTTATTTATTCATATTTTCTAAAATTGATTATGCGTTGTCTTGTAGCTTTGAAATTTTGATGATATGACTGTATACTTTCAGAATAACATCGTAGGATAGATGTGAGAAGCCAGATTTGGATGGTTTTGACATAAACCAGTAGAATATTTGAATGGTTTCAACATAAATCAGTAGATATATCTGGTTTAAATGCTAAATGGTTAAAGTATAATTGATTCTTAGAGACAGATACAAACAAAAATATGTTACAAGATATTTAAGTAATTCATATTCATGTATATTGTGTTATTTTTGTAAACATTGGTTTCACTCTTGTTTTTGTGAATTACAACCACCACACCCCATCTACTTCATCTCTTACAACAACTTCAAAAATATAAAAGAAAACAAATATATTCATAAATCTGATGTGAACTAATGGAATAACATTCCATACTGATAACCTTATATAAGCTCACTTTACTTTTTAGTTCCATTTAACCATTACCTCCCATAATTCTATTAACTGGAATTTTTCTATGAAACTTTGATTTCTAGCATAAAACAGCCTTAGAAATACGCTGGAATGATCAAAATAACATTTCAAAATAACATTTTAAATAGAAATAAGCGAGATATTGGGAGAAAAATTAGCAAATCTCATTTGAATATCAGAGAAATATACCAAGTAGATATAGCAAAAAGGTTAGATATGTGTAAATATTGACAGATAATTCCGAAATTTGTAATTTTTAAGTGATCTCATATGAGATCACTGGTAGGTAATGGGTTAAAACTTGTTGCGATTCAGATTTGGTAAGTGAAAACTGCCAAAGCCCATGTAAAGAGCAGTTCTTGTTTTGACTTGTAGACCTAACCTGTTGTCTGGTTTAAAATTATCCATATTGAACTTCTAGTTGAGTCCTCACAGTAAGAAACATTAGGGTCACATCTCTGATTTGAGATAAACTTCCTTCTTTTCTCCCACCAGTCATTAAAGCCCTATTGTCTTGTGTATCATATGATACACAAGATTTATTTCCATTTCATTCATGCATCATATATGGCACACATTTCCAATATTTTTTTGCCATCAGAGTAACTTATGAAAAGAAAGTTTTCCATTATTCAGAATGTATGAAACAAAGGCTAACTTAAAGCCTGGTAACAGACATGAACATTTAAGACAAACTTACAAAATGCTTTGGTCAAACAAAGTGTTAAATAAAAAATTTCATGGATGGTACCCTTCCACCTAAGTTATACCCACCCCCTTCACACACACCAGCTGAAACAAAAAAAAATTCTGGTTTGATTTACATTTATATTTTGCCTGGAAAATGAAAATTAGTGGATCGCTTTTCATAGCAAGTAAAAATTTTGATATACATTGCATGGAAAATGAAAATTAGTGGATTGCTTTTCATGGCAAGTAAGAAATTTTGATATACTTTGCACATGGAAAATTATAAGTTACTGGTGTACTTGCATGGAAATTTTAAAATTATTGGCATACTATGCATGGAAAGTTAAATGTTACTGGCGAGTTAAAAGTAATGTATGTACTTTGTATAGCAATGCTTTCAACTACAGGCACAAGGACTAAGTTTAAAGAAAATAGAAGAAAAAAAAAAAATGCTTACCTTATTTCAGTAATCGAATTTGTGGATAACAAAATTAGGGATAACAGGTTTTTCCAGTTATTAAAAGACCTGCATGGACTTGCTAAAGCCTTAAAATCACATATTTAAAAATCTGTGGTTCTCTCTATTTGAGAAGGGCAGATTACACCATTTGGGAAACTCTGATCTATATGTATACATCTACATATTTCTAGCACATAGTTTTATATACATATATGTATGAGTGCAAGTGTGTGCACGTGTGTGTGCATGTGTCATATATATATATATATATATATATATATAAATATATATATATATATATATAAATATATATATATATATATATATGACCATCCCCAAGTACAACAACATATATATATATATATATATATATATATATATGTATGTATATATATGAAGGTCAAATAACAATCCATTTGGTAATATGTGCTAACCATTGGGCTAAAGAATTCCATATCTTTTTGCATAAAGGTTACTTTCTCTTAAATAACAAAAATAAATAATAAAACTAACACAATTAAACAAACTTCATCAAAAAAAATAGTAATGGTAGTTATTATACTCACATCTTTATGGTTTACTCCAAATCTCAAAGGTTTGCGTATTTGTTCAGGTAGATAGGGGAAAAGGATATCAAAGATTGGAACAATAAGTCTTGCATCAATTTTCGATGGTTTTGTAGCACCTAAGATTAAAGGACTTAGATATATACACACATTATAGATTTTTAAATTTTTATTCATGCCACTTATGTCACTGACCAAATCTGATGAGAGTTATTCACTAAATAAATGCTAGTGATGTTTATATTTTTAAGAAATGGTTATATTACTTTCTCTCTCTTAACTCTTTACTCTTTTACTCTTTTACTTGTTTCAGTCATTTGACTGCGGCCATGATGGAGCACCGCCTTTTAGTCGAGCAAATCGACCCCAGGACTTATTCTTTGGAAGCCTAGTACTTATTCCATCGGCCTCTAAGTTACAGGGATGTAAACACACCAGCATCGGTTGTCAAGCGATGCTAGGGGAACAAACACAGACACAAACATATACACACATATACATATATACGACAGGCTTCTTTCAGTTTCCGTCTACCAAATCCAATCACAAGGCTTTGGTCGGCCCGAGGCTATAGTAGAAGACACTTGCCCAAGGTGCCACGCAGTCGGAATGAACCTGGAACCATGTGGTTGGTAAGCAAGCTACTTACCACAGAGCCGCTCCTGCGCCTATGTATACTGTGTATATTAATTGGATTGGTGTCCTCATCTTCATTGTTGCTTTCACTACATTTCAGCTGTTGTATGTTCCAGCTTTCTTCAGGTGTCTTGTGTTGAACTCAGTTATTATTGTGGAAATTTGAAACTAACCCTTTATTTGGTCCACAGGAGGTGCACTGTTCTCATTCCACTCTGTGCTTCAGAACATTTTTTGCATCAGTTGATTTTTTCTTTTTTTTTTTTGTGAACTACCTTAGTGCTTTGCCTGGAATTGAACTAAGAACCTCTAGATGATTGCATTGCATTAACCAGCATCTATATCTGTTATGCTATGTCTATTGACAAGATGAAAATACCAGTCTGATTAATATAAACAGTATACATATAAATTTTTACTTTTATGTATTTGTTTTGAAAATTTTTTTTATATAAAATCATGTGTTGAAGCAGATAGTGCTACAAGGTCATATTTTGACAATTAAACACACACCTTATATAACATATATGGTCTTTACTTCAACTTTATTATTATTATTACCCCTGCCTTAGTGAAAGCAGAGATATTATTTTCAGTCATGTGTGTTTGTTTTTGTTTGTCCATGGACAAGATATCTCAAGAACCGCTGGATGGATTCAGATGAAACTTTCAAGGATGTTTGGCCTCGTGACTGGCACAAACTGATTAGATTTTGGGATCAACCCAGTACCGGACAAGGATTCTAGATTAATTCTCTTGTTTTTTTACTTAATTTTACTTAATATCTCACAAGGATATTTGGTCAGCCTGATACTAAAGTAGAAGATACTTGCACAAGGAGCTACGCAGTGGGACTGAACTCAGAACCATGTAGTTGAGAAGCAAGCTTCTTACTATACAGCCATGCCTGATCAAGAAATAAATGTATATATAAAAAGTTAACTGTAATTACCTGTAATAAAACTTATGATGAGTCCAATACCAACTGCTATAAGAACAGCTTCAGCACTGTACCACAGGTAGGACAATCTGTATAGGTCTATAAGTGGACTCCTGGAAAATAAGCAGATAAATAAAAAGGGTAAATAATTTTATATTTCTGAAATGAGGAATTTATATTATTATTTACATTACAAGATAAGGATACCACTCTGACTAATGTAAACAATAAACTAAAAAGGGTTACATTTTGATGTGTCTTGAGAGGGACATTATGCCAATAATAATAATAATGCACACACTGGTTCAATATCACTTCTTTATTGTTAGTCAATTGGTTAAGTATTCAAACAATTAACTAACCAAACATTTGTTTGTCAAAATCCTTTCATTGTTATTCACGTCATTTTCAATGACTTACCCCCATCTCTTCAAGGCCTACTCTGTGTCTGTCTGATATCAAGTCTTAGGACTTTGTATATGCATGCCTGTATGTGTGAATGTAGATGTGTATTTGCTTAGGAGAAAAAGTAAGGGTGAAAGTAGAAGAGTTTGTGTGTGTGTGTGTGTGTGTGTGTGTGTGTGTGTGTGTGTGTGTGTGTGTGTGTGTGTGTGTCTGTTGTGTGTATACACCACTGTGTCTGCTTGTATGTGAGTTTGTGTGTTAGTATATGAAACAAATGACCATTT
>NC_068983.1:53716974-53718956 GCF_001194135.2 Octopus bimaculoides
GTTTCTACAGCTGGATGCCCTTCCTAACGCCAACCACTCAGAGAGTGTAGTGGGTGCTTTTACGTGTCACCCGCACGAAGGCCAGTCAGGCGGTACTGGCAACGGCCACGCTCGAAATGGTGTCTTTTATGTGCCACCCGCACAAAAGCCAGTCCAGGGGCACTGGCAACGATCTCGCTCGAAAAACCCTACGAAGGCCAGTCAGGCGGCACTGGCAACGGTCACACTCAAAATGGTGCATCCTATGTGCCACCCGCACAAGAGCCAGTCCAGGGGCCCTGGCAACGATCTCACTTGGCTTGCCGGGTCTTCTCACGCACAGCACATATATATCGTCGTCGTCGTTTAACGTCCGCTTTCCATGCTAGCATGGGTTGGACGATTTGACTGAGGACCGGTGAAACCAGACGGCTACAGATGACAATGTTTCTCTAAAAGAAACGGAGAAACTTTCACAAGTACAGGTGCAATGAAAGATCTGGAAATAGAGGTAACTTGAATGTGGAGACTAAAGATAGAAACAATTCCTATGATAGTGGGCACATTAGGTATGATAAAAAATATTCAGACAAATACATAACAAAAACACCAGGACTTACAAGTATATATAATAAATAAAATAAATGCACCCTTTTAAAACCTAGCCAGGCTCATGGGCCTGGTTTCCCGGTTTCAATGGCATATATGTTCCCCAGCTGGACGGGATGCCAGTCCATCGCAGCATTACTAATTTTTGCCAGCTGAGTGGACTGGAGCAACGCGAAATGAAGTGTTTTGCTCAAGAACACAATGCGTCGCCCGGTCCAGGAATCGAAACCACAATCTTACGATCATGATGCTGACACCCTAACCACTAAGCCACGCACCTCCACAAGTATATATAACAAACAGAAAATAGCACTACTAGGCACTGCACACTTCCTACATAAAACCCTTTCAATACAGTAAAAATAAGAGCACCACAACAAACCACAGCACATACCCAAGGTACACAGAGCTGCACTCGGTAGAGTAGTGAAAGCACTTGATAAAGATCTAGAAATAGAGGTAACTTGAATGTGGAGCCTAAAAACGGAAACAATTCCTATCATAGTAGGCACATTAGGTATAATAAGAAAATATTCAGACAAATACATAACAAAAACACCAGGACTTACAAATATATATAACTTACAGAAAATTGCACTACTGGGCACTGCACACATCCTACGCAAAACACTTTCAATACAGTGAGAATAAGAGTACCACAAGAAACCACAGCACATACCCAAGGCACACAGAGCTGCACTCGGTAGTGAAGTGAAAGCACGTTATAAAAATAAAACTACTGAATAATAATAATAATAATAATAATAATAATAGTTGAAACTGTCCTTCAGAAGAAGATGTAAGTGGGAGCAAAGCTGACCAGCTTTGCCCCCACTTACATCTTCTGAAGGACGGTTTCAAATAATAATAATAATAATAATAATAATAATAATGATAATGATGATGATGATGATGATGATGATGATGATGATGATGATGATAGCAACATCAGCCATTACTACCAACAACAATAATAATAATGATATAATAAATCAATAAAAAGATCACATGATAATAAGACTAGCATAATTGATTGCCTTAAAAGAAGACAGTCTCTCATTACAGTGCTTTATGAACTGAGCTGCTATGAAAGAATGTGAGAAAATTTGCCTTGTCAGTTACTTTGATTATAGACCTGTTCTGTTAGGGCTGACCTGGACTAAATGCCACCAGCAACACACCACCAACAACATCAACAGCAGCAGTAGTAGTACCCGTTACATGAACATATGTAAGAAATTTGTCTCAAGCATGTGATTCCAGGTTCAGCCCCACTGCATGGCAGTTGGGGTAACTGCCTTCCACTATGGCCCTGGGCTGACCAAAGCCGTGTGAGTGAATTTTGGTAGACAGAAACAGAAGGAAGCCTGTTGTGCATGCATATATATATATAT
>NC_068983.1:53719102-53720624 GCF_001194135.2 Octopus bimaculoides
ATGTTTTAGACATTTCTCTACCAAGAACACTTATTAGAAATTCAGTATATTGTATTCCCATCGAATATATTTAATTAACTATATATATATATATATATATATATATATATATATACCCACACACTTTTATATTATATATATATATATATATATATATATATATCATCATCATCATCATCATCACCACCACCATTTAGCATTTGTTCTCCATGCAGGCATGGGTTGGATGGTCTCACTGGGCTGGCATTCTGGAAGGCTGCACCAGACTCCAGTCTGATTTGGCATGGTCTTTTACATCTGGATGCCCTTTCTAACACCAACCACTCTGAGAATGTAATGAGTACTTTTATGTTCCACTAGCACGTGTGCCATTTGTGTGACACCGGGGTGCATTTACGTGCCACTGGCACAGGTGCCAATTTTCATGTCACAGGTATCTGCCATAAAAAATATTATAAACCACAACAGCCAACAAGAGGTGAGCATTGGCTGTAATTTCTGTAAGGCAGAGTCCTGCCCATTGTATCAACAATGTTTAACAAAATCCATTGTATACGAGGCAGAAGTCTCAGCAAACAACGGAGATTCAACAGATAACGAAACATATATCAGTTTATGTGAGGGAGACTTTGAGAAACGATATATAAATCACATGGCATCTTTCTGCCATAACGAGAAAGTGAAAACTACAAAATTAGCGATCCACATTTGGGCATTAAAAGAAAAGAACATTCCATATGATATAAGATGGAAGATAATTGAAAAGTCGAAACCATACATGACTGGAACTGGGAAGTGTAGGCTTTGTTTAACCGAAAAGGCACAAATCTTATTAAGATCTGAAATTTCAGACTCAATTTTGAACTCACAATCCAAAATATTTAGTGGATGTAGGCATATGTACAGATACATATTAAAGAACTGGAAGATCCCACTGCCACCAAATTGACTACTTTCATTTCATGGTTTATTATGTTCTTTTTATATATTTCCTTAACTTTTCCGAAATTTTTCGTTCATTTTATAATACGATTTTATCGGTTCACGTCTTATAATTTGGTTATACTTTTTTTTCGAACCTAGCATTTTTTTGTGTAAAGTATCTTCCCTTTTAAACGATATTTAAAACGATTTAGATTTTTCTATTTATATGGCTTATGTATATATCGAATTGTATAGCTTGTATATCATGTGGCTTTGTATTGTGCCAACATTTATAACCGTTTGTGAATTTTTTGTTCTTTGTAGAATGTTTTACTTTTTTATTTATACTCTTTTACTTGTTTCAGTCATTTGACTGTGGCCATGCTAGAGCACTGCCTTTAGTCGAACAAATCAACCCCAAGACTTATTCTTTGTAAGCCTATGCCGAGTATTTATTCTATCGGACTCTTTTGCCAAACTGCTAAGTTACGGGGATGTAAACACACCAGCATCGGTTGTCAAGCAATGTTGGGGGGGACAAACACAGACACACAAACATATACACATACATATATATATATATATACATACATATATA
>NC_068983.1:53721439-53731843 GCF_001194135.2 Octopus bimaculoides
ATATATATTATTTAATGGACACAATATATGTTTTTATGTACTACTATTAGTTTCATGTGCTGAGAGCATACCAAACAGTATTTTTTAATACATCTGGTGTCCTAGCACAATCATCAGGCACTTCCAAATGTGTTCAAAAATACTGTTTAGCATGCTGTAAGCACATGAAACTAACCTTAGCCCATAAAAACATATATTGAGTTTATTAGATAATATTTATCTCTCACCAGATGGAGTACTTTTATTGTTGACCTTAACGTCATGGAACAGTACATTATATATATATATATATAGGTGTGTGTGTCGAAACGTCAGGTTAGAATGGAGGCAGCTGATGAAGGAATATTCCAAGTGGCTTTCCGTTTTCCTATGTGTTCGTTCCGTTGTCTGTAGTTCATTGTTCTAACGTCCTGTACCCTGATATGCATATATATACACATGTAGATGTAAGTATGTACATATATGTGTGTATACATGTATATATATTCTTTGTATTATTACATTATTGAACGCACACGTCCTTTTTTGCAAGTAAGTCTTCTTTATATATATATATATATATATATATATATATATATATATATGATCAACTCTCCTGTCATTAGATGATGTATGAGGGCTTAACAATTTCTTATCGAACAACCACACAGATGATTTGTTTATAATGATCAAATGTTTGTGTAGACATATGCTCATTCCCTCTATCAAATTGACAGGTGCAATGAATGCCACATGTCAGATGACGAAATGATCACAGAGCAATGTGATATGAAGTGCTTTGCTCAAGAGTACAATGCAACACCCAGTCTGGGAATCGAACCCATGATCTCACAATCATGAGTGCAACACCGTAACCACTGAGCCATGTGCCTTAGACACACACACACACACACACATCTATATATATATATAAGATCAACATCATCATCTTTTAATGTCCATTTTCCACACAGACATGGGTTGGATGATTTAACCAGAGCTGGTAAGCCAGAGAGCTGCACCAAGTTCTAGTCTGATTTGGCTTGGTTTCTCTGGCTGGATGCCCTTCCTAACACTAACCCCTTTCCAGTGTATGCTGGATGCTTTTAGAATAGCACTGCATGGGTGTGGGCAGTGTGGGTACGGTGTTTGTGCATTACTGCTACTTGACAACTGGTACTGGTTTGTTTACATCCTTGTAACTTAGTGGTTTGGTATAAGGGACTGATAGAATAAATACCAGACTTCTAAAAAATCATTGGAGCATAAGACCACAAGGCACAATAATTGGTATTAATAATCAAATATTGAAAACAAGCCAGAATAACGTCTGGCTTGTTATGAAAATCTTTTCAAAAATTACTTCATGATCGTTGCCAATGTCACCTGACTGGCACATGTGCTGGTGGCACATGTAAAAACAACATTCGAGCATGGTCGTTGCCAGTGCCGCTGGACTTGCTCCTGTGCAGGTAGCACATAAAAAACCTTTTGAGCGTGGTCGTTGCCAGAACTGCCTACTACACTCTCGGAGTGGTTGGCGTTAGGAAGGGCATCTAGCTGTAGAAACTCTGCCAGATCAGATTGGAGCCTGTGCAGCCTTCTGGCTTGCCAGTCCTCAGTCAAACTGTTGAACCCATGCTAGCATGGAAAGCGGACGTAAAACGATGTAAAAAAAAGTACATTGGCAGTTATGTGGAGGTCACATTATCTCATCATACCCCCTTCCCTAGCATATATAATCCCACACTATTCTACACTGTTTAAAGACTGTTTTACCTTTAAGAAATATTTTAATCATCTACATGAAAAATTCTCATAGCCAGTCAGCTATTTGCAAATCATATCTGTCATGATTACATAAAACACTGTTGGTGTATATAAAGGAAATAGCTATGCAATTTTATAAATACATGCATAAAGAAATAGACATGTAAAATGTTGGCGATGTTCATATACACTATGTCATAATGACTAGATTATGTGTTAAATAATGTTGGCATTGCAATGACAGGATTTGTAATAGCATCTACACAATTGTTTTTGAGATGATTAAGGTATGCATATATAGATGATACTGAGGAATATCTAGGGCTTTTTTGGCCCACACCATAGCTCCCCTTGTAAATATGTAATTGTGCATTATCAAAAAATAACAGTAAACAACATCGATAATATCTCAAAATATTCATTCCTACAGCTGTTTCAATAATTTTTATATCACAACACAAATAAGATGTAAAAATCATATCTTTGGGAAATAGTTTCTGTCGGAAAGTAAGAGATATTTTTCTATGCATATGTACATACACATTTGCATTCACATATACATACCTACATGCATGCATACTGACATACACGTTGACATACATATATTTACATAGACATTCATGTATTGGCACTCCATCACTTATGACGTCGAGGGTTCCAGTTGAACCGATCAACGGAACAGCCTGCTCATGAAATTAACATGCAAGTGGCTGAGCACTCCACAGACACGTGTACCCTTAACGTAGTTCTCGGGGATATTCAGCATGACACAGTGTGACAAAGCTGACCCTTTGAATTACAGGCACAACAGAAACAGAAAGTAAAAGTGAGAGAAAGTTGTGGTGGAAGAGTACAGCAGGGTTTGCCACCATCTCCTGCCGGAGCCTCGTGGAGCTTTAGGTGTTTTCGCTCAATAAACACTCACAACGCCGCCCGGTCTGAGAATTGAAACCACGATCCTATGACCGTGAGTCTGCTGCCTCTAACCACTGGGCCATTGCGCTTCCACAGACATTCATACATACACATATATATACCTACCTACTTACCTACTGACCTACATACATACATATGTATGTGTATATGTACATACATACAGACAAGCATATAGATACATTAACTTCTTAGTGTATCTAAACTAAACTGATTAGAATTTTTATAGAAATTATGAAACAACTGCTTAGAATGATTCTCTCTGCATGAAAGAGAATATTTTACCATGTTGTTATGTTTGCAGGTGCGTTTGTTACTGTGCTTAGAGCTGTTTTGGTCAGGTTCCAGTTGCAGCCAGATGTAGAAATCGAAGAAGTAGGGTTTGGATACTTTTCTATCTGTGCACCAACTCCAATCCATAACATGACAGTGAGAGCAGTAAATAAACCACTGAATGCACCCTGAATGGAAAATGGTAAAGTGAAATTCTATTTAGAATTCATGTAATTTATTTATTTCAGTTTGAAAAATTAAAATGCTTATGTTCTACATGACACAATTCACAATTCAATCAAATTCACATCTATTTAAAATAGTGAGTCAGTCTTCTTCATTTAATATTTCCTTCAGAAGTTATTTTTTTTAAATATGCTGACATAAATGAAAGTTGAAATTTTTTAAAAAATGAGAAAAAGAAATGAACAAAAAATAAATATTTACCCATTTGTTTGCCCAAGGGAAAAACAGGCCTAAGACAAATATCCCAAGCAGAGGTCCTCCAATGATACCAAATAGTGATAATGCTGCCTGAAACATAAAAATACATTATACAATATCAGACCAAAGACCTAAGAAGCTTAGGACCAGAAGTATCTCAAGTTTCTGAATTTTCCAGATTTCTGAGACAGCTAAATATATGCTAAAAATATAATATAAACTATGAAAAGTAAAGAACTAAATTGTATTTAACAGATTCCAAGTAAAACGCCTTTAACTCTTTTGACATCATGCTGCCTGAGAACAGCTTGTTTATATGATACAAATTTAATGCCTAAAGTTGTTTAAATTAAAATGTTCCATCAAAATTCCATGTTAATTTATAATTCAAACAACAGATTAATAATGACAAGTTATTTTCCTAACTTCTTCATTATTTTCAAATTAACAGAAACAAAAGCAGTCTGTTTTGACAGGAATATGGTGACAAAAGGGTTAAAGCAGAACCTGTTTGTATCTATTAATCCATTTAAAAATTCTTAAAATATATCATACTGTTCCATGTAAACAGTATAGTGAAAATTAAACAAAGAATAGTAAAGAACACGATTTTATTTAGCAGAAACAAGTACAAATTAATACAGTTCTGAAGCAGAGTATGTAAAAAACAAAACGATTCTTAACACACCTTCTGCAAATTAACACACCCTGCAAAAAAGGTCTCTTTACTCAATATAGGGTGCAGTATATTGCATGATATTGCACAGCACTCCTAGATTTCAGGAAATTCTGGATGTCTGGAAACCAGATAAGCAGTCCAGTACTGTGTTTCAATAACTAAACTATTACCCTGATACTTCATCCCCACCATCTTTCATTTCTCTTTCCAGGTAGCACCTAATATAATCCCTTTTGCTTAATTGGTAATAAATTCTTCTTTTCCAGAAATCTCTACACTTCTTCTGCAATGCAGCCAGTTATTATTATTATTAATTTCCAAACTAATGGTAAGCATGTAATAGGCCTATAAGTACTGACTTTCTTGTCCCTTTCCTTTGTCTTTCTGTATTAGCACTGTCTTTCCTTTTTGTCATTCATGTTGGCATTCCATTTTCTATTCAGTCAATAAGGAACAATTATGTATTACAAAACATGCATATTGTGGAGATAGTGGTGATTATGGTGATTATGGTGACGATGATGATGATGATGATGATGAGGATGATGATGACGTTTTGCTGTTGTTGTTTCTCTATATCTTTGAGAGGTATGTTATCAGTTGTTGGGACTGATATTTTAATTAATTGTCTCATCCATTCCTTGTGATCTTTAACAACATCCAATTAATTAACCTTGATCTTCGTGTCTGTATAGATTTGCCATATATCAGGGTATCGCCATCACTTTATCTTTCTCTGACCCCTCCCTCGTTTTTTCTTTTATTTTTGTTGGTGTATTATTATGCCAACACTGTACTCTTGGTATTTCATAATACCAGTATAATTCCCAGTGTACACCTGACGATTTATTCTTCCTTGGCTAATACTGGGCAACCAGAGGCAATGTGAACAATTATTCCCAATCTTTGAATATTCTTATTTCTTTATTGCCCACAAGGGGCTAAACATAGAGGGGACAAACAAGGACAGACAAAGGGATTAAGTCGATTACATCGACCCCAGTGCATAACTGGTACTTAATTTATCGACCCCGAAAGGATAAAAGACAAAGTCGACCTCGGCGGAATTTGAACTCAGAATGTAATGGCAGACGAAATACCGCTAAGCATTTCGCCCAGCGTGCTAACGTTTCTGTCATATTCTGCAGCTGCATAATGTAGTCTGGTTCAATACATGTTTTTGCCAGCTTCCAGAAGAAAGGCTTTCATTCTATGTCACAATAAAAAATGCTTGTCTTGCTTTCCTCGGCCATTGCAGCAATATTTCTTTATTTCCATTCAGTTTAAAATTTGCAGATATTGCCCATGTAGTGGTTTTTCTTGTATAGTATACTATAGCTCTATTTTTACCCTTTTTTTAGCTTACTCATTAACCCTCTTATTTAATCATTCTCCTTTTAGTTCTCTGCTACTTTACCCTCATTGGCATCATCTTTCAATGTCTATTCTCCATACTGCTATGGGTTGGACAATTTGATGGGACCCAATGAGCTGCAGAACTGTAACAAGCCACAATGCCAGCTTTGGCTTGGTTTCTATGGCTGCATTCCCTTCCTAATTGCCAGCTACTTTAAAGTACTAAAACAAGAATGATAAAATAAGAGGGTTTATGAGAAAGCTAAAAAAAAAAGTGGGGGGTAAAAATTCTACCACAGTTGACTTTGCCTTTCATCCTTTCAAAGTACCTGTTGACTTACACCCTCCCCCAAAATTACTGGCCTTGTGCCAAAATTTAAAACCATTATTAATATCATTATTCATCTTTAGGTAACAAACTGGCACAGTCAAGTACAGGGGTCAATGTAATCAACTTATATCTTTCCCTCAAAATTGCTGGCCCTGTGCCAAAATTAGAAAGAATAATCAATCAGCATCTTAATGTTTTGTTTGTACAATGGTTCTTTATTAATTCTGTAGCACAATGTTGGCCTTTGTCATCCTTGTAGTGTAAATATTCCAAGTACGCTGTACATATCAGCAAAAACTATCTCTGGAATGGCAACATACTAATTTATTAATGCCTCAGTAGAGTACACTTTTTGTAGCATCAACTTATGCTATGCCCTCGAGAGCACATTACACTGGCTCTTATGCATTCTTTTTAATATAGGCAAAAGGCCTGAAATTTTGGGAGAGATGGGTGGTATAGTTAATTACATAGGCTGTTGTGCTCAGTTGGTGGAGGTGCAATGGCCCAGTGGTTAGGGCAGCAGACTCGCGGTCATAGGATCGCGGTTTCGATTCCCAGACCGGGCGGCGTTGTGAGTGTTTATTGAGCGAAAACACCTAAAGCTCCACGAGGCTCCGGCAGGGGATGGTGGCGAACCCTGCTGTACTCTTTCACCATAACTTTCTCTCACTCTTACTTCCTGTTTCTGTTGTGCCTGTAATTCAAAGGGTCAGCCTTGTCACACTGTGTCATGCTGGATATCCCCGAGAACTACGTTAAGGGTACACGTGTCTGTGGAGTGCTCAGCCACTTGCACGTTAATTTCACGAGCAGGCTGTTCCATTGATCGAATCAACTGGAACCCTCGACATCGTAAGTGACGGAGTGCCAACAACAGTGCTCAGCTGGTATTTATTTTATCGTCTCTCTAAAAGGACAAACAGTAAAGATGACTTTGACAGAATTTGAACTCAGAATGTAAAGCTAGAAAAAAATGCTGCTAAGCATTTTGTGCAATGGGCTAACAATTCTACCAGTCAGTTGCTGTAACCCATATATGCCCATAAAAAAATGAACTCTTAAAAATTTCACTGTATTTAGAATAAACATTATGGTAAGCTTTCACGACCTGGAAGAGAAGGACAGTATGCAACTGTTAGCTGCGGGTGTCAACTACCTACTGAACATTTTATATGCTCAGTCAGATGCCTCCTGGTGAGTTCGTGTCCAAACAAGTAGGAGCAGGTTTTGTATTGCAAAAACACAACCAGGGGTATATATGGATAATATTGTTTCAAATTTTGGCACATGTCCAGCAATCTTATCGAATCTAGTGCAGTACTGGTACTTATTTTACTAACTCTGAAAGGAGGGAGGGCAACATCAACTTTGGTGGGATTTGAACTCAGAACATAAAACTGGAAGAAATGCAGCTAGGTATTTTGTCCAGCATGTTAACAATTTTACCAGCTTGCCACAAGATATAAATTAAAAGTAGTAGTAGTAGTAGTAGTAGTAGTAGTAGTAGTAGTAGTAGTAGTAGTAGTAGTATATTGTACATAAAAGTGAATATTACCTGTAGCACACTACCAAGAAGAGAAGCAACGTAGGCGAAAGCAAGGCATACAATTCCAAGAACAAGAACTGGAAGAAATTAGAACATTTTATTAAGTATATGAAGAAAAAAAATCATGTTTTTCACTTATGTTTCATTGCAAAACTACACATAACAGCTACTGCATTTACTCAAAATACATCGGGGTTTGTGAAGAGCACAACAGGGGCATAATGCTATTTCATATAAATTTGCTTACAGTTCTCCTCCAGTTATAGGAGCCACTTAAGGGCCTTAGTCTTGCAAGTTACAAGTCAGTCTTTGCTAGTGTTGGTTTCATGAAAAACAGCACCCAAAATTTTCCGTAAAGTGGTTGGAATTAGAAAGGGCATCCAAAACAGATATTGGTGCATGACATAGTCCTCTCATTCATTGGGTCCTGATATTAAATTGTCTAATCTATGCCAACATGAAAGTTGAATATTAAATGAAGATGGTGATGATGATAATGGTTTTGTTTCTGTTTACCCTTCATATATAACGGGTCAGTACCAGTTTGGTTATACCATCCACAACATGGTTAATACGTAAATGGTGAGGGTTAAATGTTATAGACTGTAGACAAAGTAGTGAACTAATAATGGTATGAGAACCATTTAATCCTTCAGCCAGTCATCCAAAGCTTGGTTTTCTGTAACTCTTTTGAAGATAAGAGCAACACAAAACAAGAGTTGCAATCATCATCATCATCAGCTGGATGCCCTTCCTAATGCCAACCACTCTGAGAGTGTTGTGGATGCTTTTTACGTGCCACCGGCATGAAAGTGAGACCGTTGCTCTGGCAGTAATCCTGCTCAGATGTTGCTGTTAGCGCTCCACTGACATGGGTGCCAGTCATCGAATTTGGTTCAGTTTCGATCTCACTTGCCCCAACAGGTCTTCGCAAGCTGAGTTTAGTGTTCAGTGAAGGAAGGTTGGCATGGGTGCCAGTCAACGAATTTGGTTCAATTTTCAATTTCAATTTCACTTGCCTCAACAGGTCTTCGCAAGCAGGGTTTTTGTGTCCAAAGAAGGAAAGGTACGCACAAGCGGGCTGGCTACACCCCCTGGTAAAGGCCATGGGTTATGGTCTCACTTGTCTTGCCGGGTCTTCTCAATGACTAGAATTTTTAATACACATTACCCAAAGCAGTGAAAAATCATTTTGAAAATCCAGTAAAATAGGTGCAGGTGTGGCTGTGTGGTATGAAGTTTGTTTCCTAACCACATGGTTCCAGGTTCAGTCCCATTATGTGGAAACTTGGGTGAGTGTCTTCTGCTTTAGCAGTGGGCCAACCAAAATCTTGTGAGTGAGTCTGTTAGACAAAAACTGAAAAAACCTGTTGCATATAGATGTGTGTGTGCGAGCATGTGTGTGTGCGAGCATGTGTGTGTGTTTGTGTGTGTGTATAGTTATATGTGTGTCTGTGTGTGTCTGGGTTTTTCTGCCACCACCACTGATAGCTGGCATTGGTATGTTTATATCCTCATAACTTAGCAGTTTGGCAAAAGTGACTGATAAAGTAAGTATCTGGCTTTAAAATAAGTACTTGGTCAATTTGTTCAATTAAATCATTGTTTCTCAACCATTTTTACCTTTGGACCCCTTTGGTTTCATTCGATGTTTTAAAAAATCATGTTATATTTTTATAATAAAATATTATTAGGAATTCTATTAAAAAAAATTGTTAAAATATTGTGTATTTTAAGAGCAAAATCTTATATTGGCCCCAAAGAGCCATATAGACCCCAGTTGTAAACCTCCAGTTGAGAACTAAACCCTTCAAAATAGTACCCCAGTATGGCTGCAGTCCAATGACTGAATCAAGTAAAAGATAAAAGTCAAAGCATTAATTCTTTTGTGATGATATTTATAATGAAGTTCATTCTCTATGAAAGGTTTAATGAAATAACTGAACTCTCCAACATTAGCCTTTAAACAACAAACATTGTCAATTCATGTTTCATAAATTTTGCATAGATACAGCCATCATCACAGGAAAGGGAATATTTTACAGCACTTTTCAATAGGGAGATTGTAAATTTTACTGTGTAAGAGACTAGCAATTATAGTTTTTGTACTTATATAAAAGTGAAAGCCCGTTTGGCACACTCATTCATGCAACCTTTTCACATCATTTAAGAATAAAGCTGGGAGATTGGAACATGGCTTAACCAAAAATTTGTCTCACAATATTAATGGGTGCTTTTTTCATGACACAAGAATTTGTGATGATTGCCTGATAATTTGCAATGCTGAAGAAAGCTTAAGCTTAAATACAAACACTTCAAAATGTCCAATTTTGTATCACAGGTTCAAGGTAGCCTCAGGTGAGTTGATACCAAAAGGATTAAATCATTTACTTTAGAAATAGATTGTAGAAAGAAATAATAAAATCTATAGAAATGTTTTCAAAAACATTACGGCATTCTACTTACCTAGAATTTTGGAAATAATAGTTGCTTTTTTTTCAGGTAAATCCTTCACAATATAAGCCTTTATGACATCTTGAAGGATTACAGTAGAAAGTGAATTTAATCCGGATGAAATTGTACTAAAATAAATCCCCAAAATATATAATGATTAAAATAAATAGCTAAAGGAATTAAAAGACATAAAAACATTAACAATATTAATCACATCAAAGGCAATTTGCAACAAAGAATTGTTTGAGCATGAGAGGAAAAACATTGTGATATATAGTTACAGACTTTTGTGATCAGTGTTTAAATTCAGCTGAGGTCAATTTTGCTTTTTATTCATCCTGGGTTGATAAAATAAAATATGTGTCTAGTACTACTCTTCCTGTTGTCAATCTTCACCTGTTTCATATGAAATAGTAATTTCTTATGTAAGACATGTGTCCATGGATGATTGAAAACAAAGAACACTGAACCTCATACACACACACACACACGTGTGTGTATATATATATATATATATATATATATATAATAAAGTAAAGTTGTGGAATACCGTACGAGTGGAAATATATATGAAAGATGGTTTGAAAATGCACTTATTTTTAAAATATTTATTTACTTAACCGGTTTCACTTTTTT
>NC_068983.1:53732281-53732979 GCF_001194135.2 Octopus bimaculoides
GCTAGCTGGGGTGGGAGGGAAGAAGAGTTAAAAAGGATTTTTTTTATTTTTGGTTGGTCTGTGACTTAGTCTGTCATGGTTCACTGGTTTTTGGGACTGGTTTTGTGCACATCTCTATGTGTGTGCGTATATATGTGTGTTTGTGCCCGTGTGTGTGTGTGTCGTTTTTATTGGTCCCAGAGTTTATTGTGGAATGTGTATATGAGTGTGTGTTTGAGTGTTTTTTGTGTCGGTGGGGATGTTAGGTGTGTGTACGTGAGAGTGTGCGTATATCTCTTTGTCTGAGTATGTATGTGTTGTTTTGATCGTCCTTGTGGTGTGTGTGTGTGAGAGCAACCGTATGTATGTGTGAGGGTGTGTACGTATGTGTGCGTATGTGTGTGTATGTGTGCATGGGAGTGTTTTGTGTGAGTGTGGGAGTGTGTGTGTGTGTCTCTCTGTCTGAGTGGGTGTGTTGTTTTAAATATCCTTGTGGTGTGTGTGTGTGTGTGTGTGTGTGTAAGCAAACGTATGTGTGTGATGGTTCATATGTATGTGTATGTCTGTATGTGTGCGTGTGTGGCATGTGTATATGAGTATGTGTGTATTTTATCTATGGTAGGATGGTGTGTGTATGTGTGTGCACGTTTGTGTGAGTGTGTATGTGTGTGATTAATATTTGTTAGGGTGTTGTGTGTGCGCATGTATGTGTATGTGTA
>NC_068983.1:53734758-53735858 GCF_001194135.2 Octopus bimaculoides
ACCAATGATAATGAACAAAAGAGATAAATGAGCAAAAGCACTAATAAAGAATTATCCAAAATTCTGACTGCCTCCTTTATATATATACATATATATATATATATATATATATATATCGCTGGACTGGCTCCTGTGCAGGTGGCATATAAAATACACCATTTTGAGTGTGGCCGTTGCTAGTACCGCCTGACTGGCCTTCGTGCTGGTGGCACATAAAAGCACCCACTCCACTCTCGGAGTGATTGGCATTAGGAAGGGCATCCAGCTGTAGAAATTCTGCCAAATCAGATTGGAGCCTGGTGTAGCCATCTGGTTTGCCAGTCTGCAGTCAAATCGTCCAACTCATGCTAGCAAAGAAAGTGGACGTTAAATGATGATGATGATGATATATATATTTTAATCAATAAAATTCCAGCCGAGTCTGATTTTCATATTTTATTATTTGCAATTTTTACAATCTTACAGAATTGCAATAAGCTAGTACTTTCATGCATTATGCAATCATAAGGTGGTAGTGGTGGTAGCAGTAGTGCTTATTATTATTATTATTATTATTACTATTATTATTATTATTATTATTATCATTATTATTATCACCATCATCATTATAATTATCACCATTACTATAACTGTCCATTTAAAATGGGTTTGAACTTATTGATAAAATTCTTTTCTTTGATTTTTCTCTCAACTTCATCATTAACTACACATTGGCTTCAATAAAAAAAAAACAATCAAATGAGATGGGTGGAGACTGTGTTATCAAACACACCTCATAACAACTATATATTAGTTGATATAGGTATTTTGTCCTCTCACCTGGCACACAACCGTTTCTCTTAAATTCACTCCCTCTTCAGTTAAGAGGTCTTTGTCTTACTAGTTATTTGGTGACCCCACTGAAGCCATTTCTCATAAAAAGCACTTGTGCCAGTGCTATGAAAAAGGCACCTGTCTCAGCGTCACACAATAAGTACCCACTATACTCTGCAAAGTGGTTTATATCAGGAAAAGCATCTAGCCATAGAAACCAAGCCAAAAACAGATTACTAGAGCCTGGCGTAGTTCTCTAGTTTGCCAGCTCTGATCAGACCATCAAA
>NC_068983.1:53736086-53743586 GCF_001194135.2 Octopus bimaculoides
GTGTGTGTGTTATTGTCAGAGTTTGTGTGTGTGTGTGTTTTGTTTTTGTGTTATTGTCAGAGTTTGAACTGGTATATAAAGCATATTTGTTCTCATAACCTTTTCGGGAATGTGAGGGACTTTGTTGTACCCTGTATTATGTAACTTATTTACTGAATCACAAACAGATAAGTGTTACTTTGAATTAATAGATTAATATAAAAGTTCTTACCTTAAGGCACCGCTAAACAAACAGGACACAAACAAGCCAGGCAGCCCTTTCATCTCACCCAGAATATCCATTACAAACAAAGGAAGCAGCTAAAAATATAGGACAAGATAAACACATGTACTTTCAATAAAATATGTTATATCCACCCACACGTGTATGTATCTATGCATGTATCCATGTACGTATATATGTATGTATGCATGTATTATATGTATGTATGTATTTATGTATGCATGTATATATGTCATTGTTCAGTTTTATTTCAAGATTTCTTGCCAATAGAGAAAGAGTCAGTTTCTAACCTAGACCCAAGGTTCCTTCATTGGAATTTCAACATCAACAACAGGGTATTTTTGTTTGTATGCATGTATGTATGTCTATGTGCAGATTTGTCTGTTTTGTTTTATATATGTATTCACATGCATATAGTTGCATATCTAGACATGCTCATATATATCTAAATGGTAAACTTTTGGAAAGGTTTACAGATTTTTACAGTTCCAGTGATGGATTGGAACTTCATTATATAGTGTCCTAGCTACAACATCATGTCTCATTGTAGATAATACCGTGATAACATTTTGTGCATCAGGTATTTGGTAGATATTTCCTGTTTCTGGATTGCAAACACATGCCCTTCAAAGTGGGAGATAGTAATCCGGCTATTGGTTCATGATAAATTGCTTCGATGACCAATGTTACTATCATCTTGGAGCTTTCTACTATCATATCCATGCATGGTCTTCTGCTCATATATGCTCATTCTTTCATCTGATGATATGTTGCAGTCGAGCCGTGTGATTTCCTTGGGTATGTATTTAAGATTATCAGACAAGAAATGCTGCTCAGAGAGCTGCCTTCCAAGTCTTATGATGTTATCAGCATCATGGATGCAAACTTGGTCAAAAGATGCACTCTGACACATGTGTGTGTGTGTGTTTGTGTGTGTGAGTACATGTTTGTGTGTATGTGTGTTTGTAGGTAAGTATATTGCTTTACCTCAGAGTAAAGACTCTTTATACATGTTAATTTGTGTGCAATTTATGCAGTAAACCTGGGTCTGAAATGTCAATGGCACATGTCATCATTCTGAATAAGCCAGGTAAATGTTAAGAAAAATAGTAATAAAAAGGCAAACTATAAAAGCAAAACAGCTCAAGAGAGCACACACACACACACACACACACACACACACACACACACACACACACACACACACACACACACACACACATACACACACACACGCACACACACACAATTTCCAATAAAGTTGAAATGAAATTTTCAGTGAAGACTACGGGGATTATATCAGCAGCAAATAGCTTAACCCTCTTGATAGCAACTTCCCTCAAACCACTCCTCTCTTTTCATGATACAAGCTTTCTGTTTCAAAGTGACCTAAATTAAACCCTTCCACCAAAATTTCAAGTTAATTTATGTTCCAAACACCAAATGAATCATAACAGATATTTTACTAACACCAGTGTTTTCAAAATTTATTGGCACAAACAAAAGCAGTGTATTTCAACAAAAATATGGTAACAAAAGACTTGAAATCACCCCCAGCAGAAGGGCCCCTTAGGAAGCAGTAAAATCCCTGCAAAAAAAGTAAACAAAACTGTTTATATTGCAGGTTTTTCTTTCTCTCTATTTTTCTTTTATTTGCTTCAATCATTAAACTATGACCATAATGGGGCACATCCCCAAAATGTTTAATCAAACAAATTGACCTCAGTTTCTATTTTAAGCTTGTAAGTTTCTTTTATCAGTTTCCTTTGCCAAACAGCAAAGTTACGAGTATGTAAATAAACCAATGTTGATTGTCAAGCGGTGATGAGTGATAAACATAAACACAAATGCTACACATGCACACACACACATATATATATGACAGACGTCCACACAGTTTCCATCTACCAAATCTACTCACAAGGCTATGGTTGGCTTGAGGCTATAGTAGAAGATACTTGCTCAAGGTATCATGCAGTGGGACTGAAACCAAAATTTATATGGCTGCAAAGCAAGCTTCTTTATTACATATCGATGCCTATCAGAAAAACGGGTTGAAGTGATTACTTTCCAGTCTTATGAGAACCACATCAGCAAAAGACTATGCTTTCTTCTCTGTCCAGACAGAGACAAAGTCTTTAGGTGTCAGTTTTAGCCTCTACAGGCTTGAGCTCTGCTGATATTTTTTTGTTTCTAAGACATAGACATGGCTGTGTTGTGAGAAGCTTGCTTCCCTACCACATGGTCCCAGGTTTAGTCCCACTGTGTCTTTTACTATAGCCTTGAGCCAACCAAAGCCTTGTGGGGGGGATTTGGCAGATGGAAACTGATGGAAACTGAAAGAAGCACATAATATATATATATATTGGTGTGTGTGTGTGTGTCTGTGTATGTGTCTTTATAATACAGTTCTATATTTAAGAGATGAGGAATTATGTACATTATTTACATTATTTGTCCTCATCTTGTTGTTAACACAATATTTCAGCTGATATACCCTCCAGCCTTCATCAGATGGAAATTGTATGGAAGCCCATTGTGTGTATGTGTGTGTTTCTTTGTGCTCATGTTTGTACCCCACTGTTCCAGTGCTTGACAGCCAGCACTGGTTTGTTTATGTCTCTGTAACTTAGCTGTTTAACAAAAGAGGCTGATATAATGAGTACAAGTCTTAAAAAAACAAGTATTGTATTTGTTTTGTTTGACAAAACCCTTTCCAGTAGTGTCCCAGCATGGCCATAGTCAAATTACTGAAATGAGTATAAGATGATAAAATAAGTACCATAATTTGATAAAAGTAAAAAAAAAAATTACAATTTGTGACTTACGAAAATAAATCTAAGTTTACTTGTAAATGATATGAAGAGAATGGACCCCTAGGACAGGTAATGATGTATAAAGGAGCTAAATACATAACTAGCAATACATTGCACTGAAAACTGTATATACAATCAGAAAATTCTTATTGGAAACTTACCTGATCACCTTGAGTTATGAGTTTAAATGATTTGGGATCACAAGTTTTGTAAAAATCATACAAGACCATTCCAATCAAACAACAAATCAAGAGAATGATGGTTAATCCAGGGAAATTGAGCCACATTGCTCTGGGGAAAAATAAATGAGCAAGTAAATAAATACAGTTCTATATTTAAGAGATGAGGAATTATTTACATTATTTACATTATTTACATTTATCGGATATTTGTCCTCATCTTGTTTGTTGTTAGCACAACGTTTCGGCTGATATACCCTCCAGCCTTCGTCAGGTGTCTTGGGGAAATTTCGAACCTGGGTTCTCATTCCTAACGATGTTACTATTATTATATTATTATTATTATTATTATTACTATTATTAATCAGGTCGCTGCGGTGATGAGCAAAGAATATAAGTAGCGATCGTGATACCCACCACGAGGAAATGATCAAGCTCAGTAACAATCTATTAAGAAACAATTACCCCAAGAACATACTACCTACTCCAATTATGAAGAAAAGAGAGGATGAAACCAATAAACTGTCTACAGTCTGTCTACCCTATGTGAAAGGCCTCTCCGAAAAGATACAAAAGATATGCAGCCCATATGACATCAGGGCAGTATTCAAGAGCAATACAACACTTCGCAAATATCTCCTTCGGGTAAAACCACCAACAGAAGAGAATATGACCAAAAACTGCGTGTACTCCATCCCATGCAGCTGTGGTAGATTATACAAAGGCGAAACATGTCGCCCCCTCAAAATAAGGCTAGAAGAAAATCGCAAAGCTGTGACACGAGGAGATATTGATAAATCAGGTATAGCTGATCATGTATGGAAAAATGGAAACCACCTCCCCCTGTGGAACGAAGTTAAAATAATAGACAGGGAACAACACTGGAAAATACGAAAACTAAAAGAAGCAGCACATCTGCTAGGACACAACAACCTCCTAAGCAGACCGAGTGCAGATATGAATAGCATATGGGAACCGGTATTGAGGAAGGATAGAAAAATAATAGATTTATAAGCCTTAAAATTCACCCCATAATTGCCCACGGGCATATGGCGTAGTGGTTAAGAGCACGGGCTACTAACCCCAAGGTTCCGAGTTCGATTCACGGCAGCGACCTGATTAATAATAGTAATAATAATAATAATAATAATATAATGATAGTAACATCGTTAGGAATGAGAACCCAGGTTCGAAATTTCCCCAAGACACCTGATGAAGGCTGGAGGGTATATCAGCCGAAACGTGTTAACAACAAACAAGATGAGGACAAATATCCGACAAATGTAAATAATGTAAATAATGTAAGTAAATAAATATTCCTTATTGAAAGAATTTGAGCAGACAAATCACACAAACACATTTAGTTCTGAATTCTTCAATTAACAACTTTCAACCATTTGAATTAATGCAAGATGTCCCAGAATTAGCTCTTTATTTCACTGAAATTAGACAATTTTTAAAAAACTCACTTTTATTCATGTTTATCATGTTTGATATGACTTAAAAATGTATAAATTTTAAAATTTTGTTCATAGTCATTTAATATCCGTTTTTTTTTTTTTTTAATGTTGGCATGGGTTAGACAATTTGACTAGAACTGGTAAGCAGAAGAGCTACACTAGGTTCTAGTTTGAATTTGGCTTGGTTTCTAGGGCTGGATGCTCTTCCCAATGCCAACCACTTCAAGAGGCTAGTGGGTGCCTTTTACGTGTCACTAATGTGCTGTGTCACCAATTTTATAATTTTACAATCATTTTTATGATTTTATATTCTATGATGATGATGATGATGATTCAATCCTGTTGGATCTCACCTATCTATCCATGACAGCCACTTTTACAATTTGGCTGCAATCATCTTCTCTGCTTCCATCCACAGGATGGAGCTACAGTTTACCTAAACTTAAAGAATGCATTCAATTTGTTGTACAAGTGATAACACCTGCATTGCTTCAAAATGTGCTTCACAGCGCTAAGGTTAGATTTGAAATTTGCAGGAATTCAGGTGGAGCATATGTTGGAAATTTCTAATGCGATTTTGATGTAAGATTTATAAATCTATTCGTTTTGGTATCATAATTAAATAATAAACATAAAATTCTGTCAGTTTTTTTTTAAATTAGCCAGATTTCATTGAAATAGATAACTAATTCTGGGATCCCTTTATTTACAAAGTTTAAGACAATAAAGTAATACAGTTTAGATAATAATTCACATTTAAAAATATTTGACTGTGTGGTTGGGAGGCTCACTTGCCAATCATGTGGCCTTGGGTTCAATCCTGCTGTGTAGCATAACTTGAGCTAATGTCTTCTACAGTACCAGGTCAACTAAAGCCTAGTGAATAGACTCTGAAAGATGCCCATTTTATGCAGTGTGTGTGTGTGTGTGTGTGTGTGTGTGTGTGTGTGTGAGCCTGAGATAGCTACTGATGGTATGAAAGACTTTTTGATATTGTGATGAATTCAGAAGAGCCTGCAATACCTCTGAATAGCCCCTGGAGCATGTGATAAATATGTGTGTGTGTGTGTGTGTGTGTGTGTGTGTGTGTGTGTGTGTGTTTGTGTGTGTGTGCATACATGATGAAAGTAAACAAAGTTTGCTTTAGAAGCATTGAGATGTCTCAAAAGTTAAGGAAGTAATTTTTTATTCTCAAATCTGAAATGCAGGATAATGCTAATAATGTAGCATGAACAGAATAAACTACCCATATGGGTACTCTATCCCAGGGGTTTTCAAACTGTGGTCCGCAGACCACAGGGGGTCCGCAAGGACAAGACAGGGGGTCCGCAACGACAAGACAGGGGGTCTGCAAGGACAAGACAGGGGGTCCGTAGACAGCAAATACTTTTTATGGGCAATTTGATTTTATATATGTTTTTTAATCGAAATCTTTTAATTGACAATAAACCTATTTGTTAAATACTGTTAAATAAATAAATGTAAAAATATATGTTATTTTAAGCAAATATTTATGTATAAATTTCATAAGTGTTTATAAGGGGGTCCCTAAGGTAAAGCCTGAAATATAAAGGGGTCCGCAAGTCAAAAAGTTTGAAAACCCCTGCTCTATCCTGTTCATGTTATATTAGCATTATCCTGTGTTTAATATATCATCATCGTTTAACGTCCACCTTCCATGCTAGCATGGGTTGGACAATTTGATACACACACATACACACGCACGCACGCGCGCGTGTGTGTGTGTGTGTGTGTACAGAAAAAAAGAAAACAGATAATATATATTACAAAAGCCAAGAAGAAAACCTCCCTAAGGGTGAGGCTTCTCCAAGTATATAAAATATCAATAAGTATATAATAGTACAGTATATATAATATCAATAAAAAGAGTAAAAGACTAGGGCAGACTTACAGCTGAGCACCTCGCAGTGTTTTACATGTGCATGCACGCTGGACTTGTGCTTGGTTTACTCCATAAATGGCAACCCATGTGAAGAAACCTCCAACTGTCAATGACCAAAATGAATGTCTCACTTTAGGGTCCGGATCAAAGCTGAAACATACATACATACATATACATGTCAATAAATGTATCAAAATTTTCCACAAAGATTCTAATAAACAAGTGTGACCACATGGTAAGAAGCTTACTTCCCAACCACATATTTCTGGGTTCAGCCCCTCTGTATGGCACCTTGGGCAACTGTCTTCTAATAAAGCCTTGTGCTGACCAAAGCTTTGTAAGTAGATTTGGTAAATGGAAATTGAAAGAAGCCCATCATATGTGTATGTATATATATTATATATATTTTATTTTATGGTAAAATATGTACTGCATATTTTACCATAAAAGGAAAATGTTACTATTGATCTATTTCATTCAGGGTAAGCACTGTCTATCTTGCCTACCCAGGCAGTCTGTCCCTGAGTTCCTGACCCTTTGAATTCATTACCATCATCACCAACCTTTAACATCAGTCATCCATAATAGCATGGTTTGAACAGTTATCCTAGTTCCTACATAAAGGAATAAGCATCTAATACAAGCTGATATTTTGGTATTATAATGCCATATTCAAAGCTCGGTGAATAATAAAAAACTAAATTCCTTGATACTATGATTCTAGTATACCAACACCTGGATCTACCTCACTTCCCTGCTTCAGTACAAGACTGAGACCAAAATATTAAATTGTTCCCTTTCTTAATTGCAACTTAATTTATTTTAACTACCAAATTTCCTTTGTAATTATTTTAAGAAGCTACATTTCTTTAACCCTTTAGCATTTAAGCCATATCTGACCAAAATATCCTACCTGTTT
>NC_068983.1:53748586-53751367 GCF_001194135.2 Octopus bimaculoides
ACACATACATATATATACACATATTTTATATACATGCATGTGTATATATATATATGTGTGTGTATATATATATATATATATATATATATATATATATATATATATATATATATATATATGTATATATATATATATACACATACATATATATATATTTAATCATATGTATATATATATGTATGTATATATGTATATATGTGTATATATGTGTGTGTATATATATACATACATACATACATACATATATACATGTGTGTGTGTGTGTGTGTGTGTGTGTGTAGGTGTAGTTACATCAATGTACATCCAATGACTCATCAGAATATATTATAAAAATGTAGTTTGTTTTTAAATGTATTTAAGATAGGAGAAATATGTCTTACAATAGTAACCAAAACTTTAAAATGTTCAACCTCTTACATATACTTTAGAGAAAGTGTGTATTGTACAATGTAATAGCAAAGCAAATGGTAGCAGCTGGGCCAGTTTTCTCAAGTGAAAAAGCTTGTTCTTATTTTATGAGTTTCACTACAAACAAATTTATGAAGAAACTTGAAATAATTTTAATAGGAGACTTCTGATTTTACATGAAAAATAATGTTGGTTGCCATGAAAAGAAATGCATATTACAAGAATAAATTTAATATTGACGTCAGAGAGAAAAAAAGTCAGACATATAGATTGACGTTAATGTGTTTGTTCTTATACAACGTGTCATAAAGTTGGATATGTGGTGGTAAGTTAAGGGTGGGGAAACTTTAAATTTCAGAATCTGTAATCTTCCATTGAAGTTAGAAGAATAACTGAAATAAAGAAATTGTTTGTGCATGCCAAGGAAGGAAAGTAACTATTTAGGTTGGTTTGCATGGTTTAGTACGAGGGGGTGCTGAAAACTTTCTGGCTTTAAGGGTCTCGAGAAAGGCCTGGTTGGAGGCCTAACCTTCTGAGTTCTTTTTCAGGACTTAGAAAAACTGAAAGATTGCTGCAATAAGTGTGTGAATCTGAGAGGGGAATATGTTGAATAAAATCATAATTAACTGATTCTCCTGTATTTCCTTTTACCCAAAGCCAGGAACTTTTCAGTACCCCCTCATAAATGTATCAGCACAAACACATGATTGGTGAGTGAAATAGTTGAAACCATGTTAAATATAAATGTATACATGGTTGTGAGGTTAAAAAGTTTGCTTTGAAACTCTGTTGTCTCAGGTTCAGTCCCACTACATGACACTTTTTGCAAATGTATTTTACTAAGATTACAGGTCAACCAATTTCTTCTGTGTGAAATTTGGTAGGTGAAAGCTCTTCACAGAGAAAGAGAGAGAGTTTCTGTGGACCAAATCTACTCAGAAGGCTTTAGTTAGCTTGGAGCTATAGTAGAGAACACTTGTCACAGGTACCAAACAGTGGGGTTGAACTTGAGGCCACGTGTTTGCTAAGCAGACTTCACAAGCACACAGCCATACCTGTGCCAACTGGTACTGATGATGTAATACTGTAATACATAATACTCCACTGGATTGGATTGGATTGGATTGGATTAGATTTCCCATGTTCAGTCCACAGCAGGAAGAGGTCCTCATGTTCTCTCCACCAACCATGATCTGATGTACAAGCCATGAATTTGAGTTTGAGATCATACTGGTTAATGAACCTACTCTGTCACAATGACCTGACATGGCTTGGCAGAGGGATACAGTTTTTATACTCATACCCAGGAGGAGTTAAGTTAATTATATCGCCCACTGTTCAGCTGATACTTATTTTATTGATTCCTAAAGGATGAAAGGCTAACTCAATCTCAGTGGAATTTGAACTCAGAATGTGATGATAGCTAGAATACTGTTAAGCATTTCGCCCGGCATGCTAATGATTCTGCCAGCTCACCATACACTACAATACTAGATATATAATAATGTAATATTGTAATATACATACCTGCATTTAATGCTAATGATGGAGCATAAAGTACAATTGCCATGTAGAGCAGCTTCAATGGAAAAAAAGAAAAAGAAAAAATTTATCAAAAGATTTAGTGGTACACATTAACTGCCAGATTTCAATTCAGAGAAAAATTTAATGATCATCCTAGCAAACTATATATATATATATATATATATATATATATTCCAAAATTTAACGAAAACACAACAGACAGAACATTTGTAGCTTATTCCTCATCAGTCAGCGTCCAAAAGATTATTAGAATTTCGTGTTATATGTATATATACATAAATACATACATACTTATATGTATACATACATACATACATACATACATACATACATACATACATACATATATATAGAGAAATACCTTCAACCTGTTACACTCTGTTATGATTTTGCACCATGTGTGTGTGTGTAATATATATATTTATATAAATCATTATTATTTAACTCCTGTTTTCCATGCTGGTGCATGTGTATATATGATATATATTCACATATATATATGTATGAATGTGTGTCCATGTACAATATATATATGTATGTGTGTATATATATATATATATATATATATGCTACATGGCAGTGAAACATGGGCTGTGACTGCTGAGGACATGCGTAAGCTCACAAGGAATGAAGCCAGTATGTTCCGCTGGATATGTAATGTAAATGTGCATACCCGTCAGAGTGTAAGTATCTTGAGAGAAAAGCTGAACATAAGAAGCATCAGTAGTGGTGTGCAAGAGAGATGATTGCGCTGGTTTGGATATGTGGTGAGAATGAATGAGGATAGCTGCGTGAAAAAGTGCCACTCCCTAACAGTTGAGGGAACCC
>NC_068983.1:53751739-53757534 GCF_001194135.2 Octopus bimaculoides
GGGTGACACGTAAAAGCACCCACTACACTCTCTGAGTGGTTGGCGTTAGGAAGGGCATCCAGCTGTAGAAACTCTGCCAAATTAGATTGGAGCCTGGTGTTGCCATCCGGTTTCACCAGTCCTCAGTCAAATCGTCCAACCCATGCTAGCATGGAAAGCGGACGTTAAACGATGATGATGATGATGATGATGATATATATATATATATATATATATATATATATATATATGTTCTAAAAGAATAAAAGAACACACACACACACACACACACACATGTAAACATTCACACACATACGCATGTATATATGTATTTTGTACACTCCGTCTTCAGCAGTATATCATCAGATTAATACAGATTATAGAGTATAGGATGAATGATTCAAAATATTGCCCATTACAATTGATTCTTTACACTTTATTGCATGAATGATTTAAAATAAACCTGAGTAATAAATCACTCACTTCCTGGTGCTTTCCTAAAAGATTTCTTTCAGGTTTTTCTCTTAAACGAATAATGAAAATGTAAGAAAACAAAACGTAGCTAGAATATACACATAATGATCAAAGTTTTGTTTGCAGCATAGCCTCACTTATGCATCGAACCAGAAAGTGATCTTCTGCAAAACATCAAATCTACCTCAACAACCTTGCTTCTGTTTCTACATGAACACCATACAAGCTGAGCCAAAGAGGAATCTTCTTCTTAACCCTTTCATTACTAACCCAGCTGAAATCAGCTCTGGCTCTATAGTACAAATGTTTTGATTCAGTATTTTGTACTATACAAAGACATGTGCCATAGCTTCTTCTTTATTTTCCCTCAAACAATCTCTGAGGTTTTGCAAATGAAGCCATAAAAATTGACACATGAAGACCTGTTGAGGCAAGTGTTAACATTTAAGTGGTTGAACTAAGTGCTTACTCGTTAGCATCCAAGTACCGCCTTGTTGAGTGAGACTATAAGTACCTACTCTATGAGTGAGCATATAAATGGTCCAACATTCCACAGATAAGAGAATAATAACCATAATTCTCAATCTGTTGCTGAAGTATGATGGTTAAGAAGTTCCCTTCCAAACTACATGGTCTTAGGTTCAGTTCTACTGCCTGGCACTTTGAGCAAGTGTCTTCTAATTTATAACCCCAGGCTGACAAAAGCCTTTAGAATGGATTTGGTCCAAACAGAAACTGAAAGAAGCCTGTTTCATGTATGTGTGTGTGTTTTTAAAAAGCTTCCACACAGTTTCCTTTTCGCAAATTCACTCTTGAGGCATTAGTTGATCTGGAACTATTGTAGAAGATACTTGCCCAAGGTACCATGCAGTGGGACTGAACCTGAAACCACATGGCTGATATGCACACTTCTTCACCACACACCTATTACTGTGCCAAAAAATATAAATGTTCTTGTGCCAGGAATCAAAGCCAAGCTGCCTGGATGAAAGTCAGAAATCCTAACCAGAAGATTTGAAGGAAAATAATTTAACTTTACTTACAAGCAAACAAGCTTTCATAAAGAAAATGACAAACATTTTATAATGCAGGAGTGGCTGTGTGGTAAGTAGCTTGCTTACCAGCCACATGGTTCCGGGTTCGTTCCCACTGCGTGGCACCTTGGGCAAGTGTCTTCCACTATAGCCTTGGGCTGACCAAAGCCTTGAGAGTGGATTTGGTTGACGGACACTGAAAGAAGCCCGTCATATATATATATATATATCTATATATATATATATATATATATATATATATATATATATATATATATATATTTGTATGTGTGTGTATATGTTTGTGTGTCTGTGTTGTCCCCCCAACATCGCTTGACAACCGATGGCGGTGTGTTTACGTCCCCGTAACTTAGCGGTTCGGCACAAGAGACCGATAGAATAAGTACTAGGCTTCCAAAGAATAAGTCCTGGGGTCGATTTGCTCGACTAAAGGTGGTGCTTCAGCATGGCCGCAGTCAAATGACTGAAACAAGTAAAAGAAAAAAAAAAAAGAAAATTTAAAAGAAA
The DNA here is from genome assembly GCF_001194135.2 of Octopus bimaculoides. Classification (NCBI taxonomy): domain Eukaryota; kingdom Metazoa; phylum Mollusca; class Cephalopoda; order Octopoda; family Octopodidae; genus Octopus; species Octopus bimaculoides. Next base: position 53,753,755 of record NC_068983.1, read on the forward strand.
AACTTACCATTTGAATACTGAAGGTTAAAGACCCTGCTGTTCGAACACCTTTACTGAATCTCAGCTCAAGGTACTGAAAAATTAAAAAAATATAAATATTACCTTAACTCTAGGTATGTAATTTTGAGTATACAGCACTGAAAAGGCCTAAGAAGACTAACATTTATCTGGTAGTCTTGCTAGCCACTACTGGGATAAACTTTTGCCTCTGTGCAATATAAGTGTTTTTAAAGACAACATGCCAATAAGAAATTTTTATCTCAGATGAAAACTGCAGCATTTTTGCCTATCAATTGTTTATATACAATAAATATGAAGCATAGATGGTTATTGCCAGTCAGGGGGTACTGGCAATGGCCATGCTCAAAATGGTATATATGTTTAACAATTTAGCTAGGTGTCATTTGTTTGTATAAAATATCTAAATTGAATCAAATTTATAATTGTTCAATTTATTTTGTTTTCCATTTCTTAAATATATATACAATGGCGCTTCCTTCACTTTCTTATCTCTTTACTGCCCACAAGGGCCTAAATATGGAGGGGACAAACAAGGACAGAGAAAGGGGTTAAGTCGATTACATCGACCCCAGTGCGTAACTGGTACTTATTTAATCGACCCCGAAAGGATGAAAGGCAAAGTCGACCTCAGCGGAATTTGAACTCAGAACGTAACGGCAGATGAAATACCGCTAAGCATTTCACCCGGCATGCTAACGTTTCTGCCAGCTCGCCGCCTTGTTTCCTTCAGTTTCTGTCAATCAAATTCACTCACATATGTTCACAGTGACAACATTTTTGTGCTGCACATAAGCCAACTCCCTCCACCAAATAAACATCGCATGTACAGATACACAGTTTCCATGCAGCAGATGTTGAAGTAGTCATAAAGCAATGTGAAATGAAGTGTTCACTGGCCCATGCACTTCCACATACATTAAATCTGATCTAGTGGCTTAGGACTGGTCTCATTTACAGCCATGTGAATTGCTTTATCTGTGCTGCAGACATTCACACTACTTCTGGTGTCTGTGGTGAACCATGCATCTCCAACTTTTGATTCATTTAAAGAAGTAGCTTCACACTGTGTGAAATTTAGTGTTGACAAACCATAAGATTGATCTAATTACACTATATCTTCCAAAAGTTACATCCAAATCATATACATATATATCATATACATAGATAGATATGAAGTTGGATAGATATACACACACACACACACACACACACACACACACACATATATATATAAAGACTTACAAATACACACACACACACATATATACATATAAATATATGGACATATTACTATATTGTATCTATGTGTATGTATATAAACATATTGCATTCTATACATATATATACACATACACATGTAAGTACATACATACATACATACATACATACATAGTGGCTTTTAGTCTTTTTCCTTTTGCCTGTTTCCTTCTCACTGTCTTTCAATATTTTTTGCTAAGCTCATAAAAAAAACCGAAACTTCTTTCAAATCAAAGCTTTTATTCCACATATAACATACTTATTATTATTATTATTATTATTATTATCATTATTATTATTATTATTATTATTATTATTATTATTATTATTATCATTATTATTATTATTATTATTATTATTATTATTATTATTAATAGTGTAGTATCTCTGAGAATATTGTCAAATGTCTGTAAGTTATTATCCTTTGATGGTCTTCTCTGAATGGATGTTTTTGCATAACAGTTCCACATTATGACTGATCAGAGTTTTTGTCTATCTTCTTTCTCTTTCTGCTGGCATAGCCCCTTGTAAATCTGTGAAATGCTTTCAGCTTTTCAATGAGGAAGGGTAATTACATAAGAAATTCACTACATTTTCAAAGAATTATCTCATTTTTTTTCTTTTTTTGGACAATGTTTCTGCTTTACATGGAATTTTCAGAAATTTGTATGGCATGGTACAGTGAAAAAGTTTAAAGATTCCTGATGATCACATGACATAGGAGAATAAAATTGAAAATGTATTAAAACTTTTATATGATTTCAAAATACAGTGTATAATGTAAATAAGCGTTGATCATTTCCTACCGGTTTCAACTTTAGCAGAGTAATTTCAAAGTCAAAACCAGTAAGAACATTCATAATTTGGAGGTTACAGCTACAACCCAATGAATAACACAATCTAAATATGCATGACATGCAAAATGATTAGTACACATAAAATGCATATACACAACTATGGGCACAACATATACATGTATATGCATACTTAAGTTAGATTACAGGTTATGTAAATCCTATTACAGATCCATAAAGTTAATGACATATATACGTGCTTATATGTGCATGCATGTGTATGTATATGCACGAATGTATGTATAGATATATACATACATAAATGTGTGTATGCAGTTGCATTTATATTTACATATTTATGCACATATGTATATACATACATCTTTTGAATATACATGCATAAATGCATACAAACTTACATGAATTATTCCATTGCTGCCAAAATTCCAGCGAAAAAACTTGTTTCTAGATTTGAAACCAGCTCCTTTTTGATGAGAAATACAAGAAGCAAAACTAGAAAAGCACCTATGCGCACACACACACACACACACACACACACACACACACACACACACACACACACACACACACACACACACACACACACACACACACACACACACATACACACACACACACACACACACACACAAATACACATGCACATACACATACATTCACACACACATGCAGCCACACATGCACATACACACATATGCACAACTGCTCACTCACAGATGCACAGCCACACATGTGCACAACCATACACCTAAATACACACATACAAACTGAATCATGCACACGCATACTCATACATATATATACACAAGCACACACAACTCCACACATACAGAAACGTCTGCACACACACACACACACATACACACATCTGCAAATGCACACACTTGCATTTAAACACACACACACACATACACACACACTTGCACTTATAAATACACAGACATCTTCAGACAGACACAAACATCACACACACACACTCATACATCTGCAAATGCACACACATTTGCAATTATACAGACATACATCCTCACACATACACAAACATCTGCATACACACACACACTCACACACACACACATACACTTGCACTCATACACACACACATACACAAACATCTGCACACCCACACACACACACACACATACATCTGAACACACACATACACATGCATGCACAACCACACACTCACATACATACTCTCACATACACACACACACACACACACACACACACACATACCAACATAGATATAATCTTGCTGATACTAATCTAGAAGTTATCCAGTACACATTTATCTTAAAAATAACAAAAATAATAATAATAGTAATAATAAATGCACAAAAATATATATCAGTCAATGGGCTACAGTAAACGGCATTGATGAAACACAATGTAGGTTGGGTGTACCTGTTTCTCGAGATGTTAACCATTGAATGTGATTTATAGATCTCAATAGAGGACCTCCATAAAATATGGTTGATCATTTGAACACGAACAAAGAAATACACAGAAAATATAGAGAAAAGGCGAAAGCAAATTCTTTAGTTCTTTTCGTGATGTAATCTGCGTTTCACAAAATTCTTTCACACTCTCTGTATATTACTCTCAGTTTTTCTTTTATCTACACACACAAAAATATGTGTGTGCAAGTCTGTATGTGTATATATATATATATATATATATATAT
>NC_068983.1:53757669-53758167 GCF_001194135.2 Octopus bimaculoides
ATATATATATATATATATATATACATACATAAATATGTGTGTATAGATTTTTCTGTGTATTGCAAATTTAAATGCGTGTGCATATGAATATATTTGCCAGTTTATATGTGTGTATAGGCATATATATTATCACACACTTTCCTTGATATAAATTTTTGTTGCTTTTTTCCCCTTTATTGCTTTTTATACTTGTTTGCTTTCCACTCTTACCATGGCTTGCACCCATAAATACGAATAATTTACAGGTGTTTATGCAGAAGAATTATATTTTATGCTTAAATGTAGGTACATTACACACACCCACACATACATACGCACGCACACACACACATATAGAAAGACATATGTATGAATATACATGTGCGTGTGTATGCATATATATATATATATATATATATATATATATATATATCATCATTATCATTTAACGTCCGCTTTCCATGCTGGCATGGGGTGGACGATTTGACTGGGGACTGGCGAACCAGGTGGCTACACCTG
>NC_068983.1:53758177-53759207 GCF_001194135.2 Octopus bimaculoides
TGGCATGGGGTGGACGATTTGACTGGGGACTGGCGAACCAGGTGGCTACACCTGACTCCAATCTGATCTGGCAGAGTTTCTACAACTGGATGCCCTTCCTAATGCCAACCATTCAGAGAGTGTAGTGGGTGCTTTTTATGTGCCACCAGCACATGAGTCAGTCCAATGTTTTGTTCACATACCACCGGCACAAGTGCCAGTAAGGCGAAGCTGGAAACGATCACGCTCAAATGGTGCTTTTTATGTGCTACCGGCATGGAAGCGAGACCGCTGCTCTGGCAGTGATCTTGCTCGGATGGTGCTGTTAGCGCTCCACTGGCACGGGTGCCAGTCATCGAATTTGGTTCAGTTTCGGTCTCACTTGCCCCAACAGGTCTTCGCAAGCTGAGTTTAGTGTCCAATGAAGGAATGTTGGCATGGGTGCCAATCAACGAATTTGGTTCAATTTTTGATTTCGATCTGACTTGCCTCAACAGGTCTTCGCAATATATATACAGAGTGCAGTGAATAAACTGTCCTCTAGATTATGCAAAAATGAAAATAATACTGACATCTCATTTTAACAGATATATTTACCAAAATTACATAAAAATATCTTGAAATACTAAAGAGAAAGTTCTCCTGCAACTCTTCTGGACGGTCTCCTTGATTAAGTTGGTGAACGCTGCCATAATCCTTGCCTTCAGTTCATCTTTGGTGTTACAAGGACTTTTGTTGGTCTCTTGCTCAACTGCACCCCACATATAATAATCAAGGAGGTTGCATTCTGGAGAGTTGGGTGACCAGATGTTAGGGGTGACGTGGTTGCAGAAATTGTCTGACAGCCATGACTGGGTTCTCCTGCTTGTGTGTCATGGTGCAGGGTCCTTTTACCAGACATAGGATGTTCCAGCAGCCACCCTTTTCACCCAAGGCAGACTACCTCCTCCAGGCACTTGATGTAGGCCTCCGTGTTGTGTCTGAGGCCATGTGGAAAGATGAATGGAAGCATAATGATGCCATCACTAGTGATCACTACAAACACCATGAT
>NC_068983.1:53759217-53764357 GCF_001194135.2 Octopus bimaculoides
GGAAAGATGAATGGAAGCATAATGATGCCATCACTAGTGATCACTACAAACACCATGATGTTGACTGGATGTTTGATTTTTATCACCCTCGGTACATGTCCTCAGATTGACACCTAGACATTCAGAAATGTTCATATTGGAGCTACTTGCATGAATGCCAAGTAGTACAGCATGTTATTTCCAAATTTCTGGCAGAGTGAATTGTATCATGGTGCTGTTTTTCTCACAGATGGTGCCCAACTGACCCTACTATACTGTGTAATTGACAAAAGCAAAAAGAAACGATGTTCATGTGTGGAATTAAAAGTATAAAATTTACCCATCACACCCTGTATGTATGCTGAACCACTGAAATCTACAAGTTTTTTTCATTCTCCCTCTGTTTATTTTCTCTTATTCATTTTTATTAAAGAGCATAGGTTCGAAATGTAAAAGATTTTTGCATTTTTCTTGAGCATCAAACTAATGCCCTTACTTGTTGTTCATACACTTGTCTTCGTTTTTTGTTCAATAAATTTCAACTATGTGTGTGTGTGTGTGTGCGAGAAAAAGCAGGAATTTCTCTAATTATATTTGTTACTCTCTAAACGAGAGCATTGTTAAATAATGAGAAGTTTATGAAAAAATGCAAAAGAATCAACTTATACCTTTAGTTTTCTTATTTTTCTATCTTAATGCTGCTTACCATTTTCTGTACTTATTGACCCTACTTCATATCCCTCAGAATTCTCACTAATTCTGAATTGTAGCTTTAACATTTGCCCTTATTTTGTTATATCTTTTGTTACAAGACTCAGGTTAAGAACCCCCTGGTATAATGCTTAGATACTATCATCGTGTGAAGACAAACATCTTTTTCAGTTAATAGATTATAAACAAGTTTGATCTACAGTTTTCATATTCTTTTATTCTTGCATGTGTTTCTGCCCTGAAGCTGCAGCCATGCTGGGGCACCACTATTGTAATCACCTTTTAATTGGCCAATTCTATGGGTTTGGCTTCTAGTGAAGGAAAGAGCTCGATATTGCTGCCCTCTTTTGAGTTTCCTGCCTTGATATTGGTTCATCTGGGATCTTGGATACAAGAGGTCAAATTGTTTCTTGAAAGCATCTACCCCCACTCCCTGGAAATCCCTCAGATGTTATGGCAAGGCATTAAATAACTGTGGGCCCTTGAATCCCAAGCTATTGCAGTACATGTCCTTACCCTAGATGAGACAGCCAGAACTTTTGGAACAGTACAGTGACGTCCATTTCGAGGTTTGGTATAACTCTTAATTCCAAAGTTTGGTGCCAGCCCCTCCAGTATCTTCCATACATGTATCACTGCTTATCTCTCCCATCTTCACTCCGAGTGAGTCATAGCTCTTTCAGTCTCTCCCAGTAGCTCAGCTGTTCCATTGATGCAATCTTCCTTGTGTAGTATCTCTGAACCAACTCAAGTTCTGCAATTAATCCTACAGTGTAGGGTGACCATAGTTGAGAGCAGTAGTCCAGATGGATGAGGACAAAAGTCCTCCATACGACCAACATTTTTTCCTGGTCCCTTGTTCTGAAAGTTCCCAGAATCCATTCAGCCACTCACCTGCACACTGCCACCATCTTGGTGACATGCATGCGAAACAAGGCATTGTTGCTCATATCAATCCCAAGACCACACACTGTATGTGATTCGAGGATTTCCACTCCTTTTGGTCCAAAAGTATCGTTGTTTAAAACATTATCAAATCATTATAGTAGCACACTAAGAAATATTAACTTAATTTTAAAAATTGAAAACTATTTTTAAATTTTAGCAAGATGAAAGTATGATATATCTAAAAATAGGAAATGAAACAAAATGTATGTAATAGATTCTACTGTTGCTCAGTTTAATAAAGTCTCAAAAAAAATTAAAACACAGATTGGAAAAATAAAAAATTTTAATAAAACTAAAATATTTAATATTAAATGTTTATGTTAAAAATATAATAAATTTTTTTATGAGAAAAAAAAATTGTAATATAAAGCCAAATTTTAAACTAAAATTCAGATTTAAGTATTACAGAAAGTACTAGGTAAAACTAAAAGCTATGCAAAATTTCTTCTATTTTAAAGAAACATTTTTTTTTTTTTCATACAAATAAATACAATATTTTATTGTACAAATTTTTCATATAACTTTTCTTTTAATTTAACTTTGTTTTAATTTTTTTTTTAATTTGTTTCAATTTTTTTTTTTCAGAACATTTTACTACAAGCATTCTAACTTGGGCCTTGACATTACCTTACATGTGCTTTATCTTTTGTTCACATATTTGTGCTATCCACTGCACAGCAAATAATTCACAATGAGTGCAAAGAAACAGAACTATCTTAATGAATATATTTGGTTTAGATTTGTTCCCTCCAAAAGGGTGACACAGAAGACCCCTGTGTGTGATATGGTACAAAACTTTGAGCAATGATGCCATGTGGGCATATGGCATAGTGGTTAAGAGCGCAGGCTACTAACCCTAAGATTCTAAGTTCGATTCCAAGCAGTGACCTGAACAACAACAAGAACACTAATAATAATAATAATAACATCGAAAAATACCTTAGGAATGAGGACCCAGGTTCGAAATTTCCCCAAGACACCTGAAGAAGGCTGGAGGGTATATCAGCTGAAATGTTGTGTAAACAACAAACAAGATGAGGACAAATATTCATTGAATGTAAATAATGTACAGTAAATGTTGTTCTCTCACCCTATGGATAGTTGTACAACAGCAGCAACTATTTTTCGTGATATATCAAACTTCTTTCAGGAAAACAAACTTTCATGGGATTCGTTTGTAGGGGTGTGCACTGATGAAGCTCCAGCCATGCTTGGTCTGCAGTCTGGAGTCATTATTAGGGTGAGATAAAAAGATCCATCTGTTGTAGGTACCCACTGCATACTTCATCATGCACCCTAAGCACCCTGAACATTACCTACTGAAATGAGAAATGTCCTGAATGTTGCTATCAAGGTCGTCAACTTTGTTAAAGGTGGAGCCTTAAACAGACGTCTTTTGAAACTGTTGTGTAAAGATATGCAATCTGAACATGAAGCATTGCTTTTCGCATGAACATACAATGGCAATCAAAGGAGCACATGCTTGGACAACTTTATGAACTACAAGAAGTAGCAATATTTCTAGTTTTTTAACAGAAGGCAGATCTCCATGACAAGTTCCATTCTGAAGGCTTTCAGCTATCTCTAGCTTACCTGATGAACATCTTCGAAGTGTTGAATGCTCTCAACCTTAAACTATAAGGGAAAAACATCAATATTCTCACACACCAAGACACCTTTTGAACTTTCATAGCCAAACTTGACTGCTGGAAATGTCGAATTCAGCAGGAAAATACAGCCAGTTTTAGTTATTTGGATTCTGCTCTCATTCACGGTAACCTTGATTCTGAGTTAAAGAAACAAATAATCACTCATCGAACTGGCTTGAAAACAATTCATCAGATACTTCCCAGATATAGATGAAAAGCTTGGAAATTCATCAGGAACTCATTTCAGCATGAAGTAACTGATGTTTTTGATGAAGTGTGAGAGGAGTTTCTTGAGCTGAAGTTCAACTCCCTAGCTAAAGAAGACTTCAAAGTTTACCCTCTAATCTCACATCAGGCTTTTTGGATTTTACCTATGTTTGCATCCACATATCTTTGTGAAGCTGCATTTTCCATGCTCATTGCTGTCAAGACCAAGTATATATATCTTAATCTTTATTTTTATTATAGTAAAAACAATTTTACATTAAATTGAAGGATTACTCAATAGAGTACAAATTTATTATTCTTTAAGAATAGGATTGACAATGACTTCAAAGATTCGGTCACCTAAGCCATCATTGGGCTGTAAATCATTTAAGTCCATCTTGACTTTATATTATTTCTGGTAAGTTAAAATTTTCAAGGCTAACCTGAGTTCTGTTGAATAGTAATTGCGCTGCATGTTATGTTGTGGTAAGCTTGAATAGATAGCTTCAATTGAACAAACTTGGGCAAGTGCTAATGGTTAGAAGTTATTCATGCATGTATATCTTTGTAATTAGGTATGTTTAAGTGTGTCATCTTCTGGTCAAAGGGTTTCACAAAAGATTTTAGTAAGGCTGTTAGTCAGCATATGTGTTACATGGTTTTGCTGTTGCTGGTTTTATTTAGAAATTAATGAGATGTTTGCCTTTTGTTTTGAGAATGTGAAGGTTAAATCCTAGAGTTCAGTCCTGTGTTTTGAGCTTAGTATTAAGGTGTGTTAGCTTTTAAAAGATTGGTATTTAAAGGTTCACAAAAGAGTGTAGGTGAGTGGTGATGTTTATTTGTTTTGGTTTGGTAATAGTTATGGTTTGTGTTCCTGTTTATATTTAGTGAGTGTTGATTATGCTTAAGTATATCACAGTGATATTAGTATAGAAAATTTGTTAAGCAAATGTTTAACCCTTTGGCATTCAGATTACTCTATCAAATGTAATGCTTATTTATTCACATTGTTTTGAATTAATCCTGCACTATCTCATAGTTTTGAGATTTCAATGATGTGGTTGTATATTTTTAGAATGAGACCGTCCAGAAGACTTACCGGAGATTCCAAAGTCGTATGTGGGTTGTGATTGAAGCCAATGGTGATTTTATTGATTAAATTAACTCTTTAGTATTTCAAGGTATTTTTATACAATTTGGTAAATATATGTGTTAAAATGAGATGTCAGTGTTATTTTCATTTTTGCGTAATTTAGGTGATAGTTTATTCACTCCACCCTGTATATACACTTATATATGTATGCGTCTATCTATATGTATATGTGTATGTATGTATGCATGTGTATGTATGTATGTATGTATGTATGTATGTATGTGTGTGTGTGTATGTGTGTATGTATGTATGTATGTATGTATGTGTGTGTGTGTGTGTGTGTGTGTGTATGTATGTGTGTATGCATGTTACTGTGTCCTTGCTTGATAGTAGTAAACACATGTCGCCATTGTCCTTCATTTGCAATATTTTGTGGAAACTTGTCTGGTCATAGGGCAAGTGTCTTCTACTGTAGCCTTGGGCCGACCAAAGCCTTGTGAGTAAATTTGGTAGACGGAAACTAAAGAAGCCTGTCGTGTATATATATATATAT
>NC_068983.1:53764512-53786635 GCF_001194135.2 Octopus bimaculoides
ATATATATGTGTGTATATGTATATGTATATGTATATATATGTGTGTGTGTATTTGTGTGTCTGTGTTTGTCCCCCCAACATCGCTTGACAACTGATGCTGGTGTGTTTACATCCCCATAACTTAGCGGTTTGGCAAAAGAGACCGATAGAATAAGTACTAAGCTTCCAAAGAATAAGTCCTGGGGTCGATTTGCTCGACTAAAGGCGGTGCTCCAGCATGGCCGCAGTCAAATGACTGAAACAATTAAAAGAGTAAAAGAGAGAGAGAGAGAGACAAGAACAAAACAAAATAAGAGAGAAGAGAAAGAAAAAAAAAACTAGGATGGAAGCAAAATAGAAATACACCAACAACAATAAGTCTTACCTCGTATACACTTGTCACACGCAATCGATAAAAAACTGGTGTAAACAAATGGGCAGCAGCCCCACAGACGAAAAAATAACTGATTGCAATGTACCAATACATGGTTGTATAGCTGTACATCTCGGAAGGAGTTCCCAGTAAAGTGATGGCTGACATGAAGCTCGCAACGAGTGAAAGAGCCACAGGAATTGGATTCATGTTGCCTCCTGCCAAGAGAAAGTCTTTTGTGTTTGTTTTCTTACGGTCTTTTATGGCATAGAAGATCCCAATGGATGCTGATATCACCAACAGAAGAGCAAACATCACATAGTCGGGAGGAGAGAAAGTGTTTCTGTCCTTATCTAAGAAGCTGATACCCATTGTGGAGCTGTAAAAGAGATGAAAGAAAAAATAATAAATAATAATAATAATAATAATAATAATAATAAGAAGAAGAAGAAGAAGAAGAAGAAGAAGAAGAAGAAGAAGAAGAAGAAGAAGAAGAAGAAGAAGAAGAAGAAGAAGAAGAAGAAGAAGAAGAAGAAGAAGAAAACAACATCCATTCATGAATTTTTTTTTTTTTTAATACATATTTTACCTGTAAATTTGAGTGTGTAAACTGGGAATGCATACGAGTTTCTCTGCCCTAGGTGTATGGAAAACACGCGGCAAGAAATGGAAGAAAATTTGAAGAAAGAAGAAAATAATAATAATAATAATCTTGATATAATATTGTCTTGGTATAAAAGATGCATGTACCTGGTGTACCCTTATCAGACAGGTAGTCATGATATACTGGGCTTCGTATATTTTACCCCAGTGTCACTTTGATGACATGCACTGCTCTCTCACTCAATAATAATAATAATAATAAAAATAATAATAATAATAATAGTATTAATAATAATGATGAGAAAGTCAACATGAGCGGTACAGAGAAAATAGCAAAGTACCAGGACCTAGCCATTAAGTTACAGAAGAAGCTATGGAAAGTGCAGGTAAAATGTATCCCTGTAGTTATAGGTGCGCTGGGAACTATCCCTAGAGATTTGAACAGATGGATAGAGGAAATAGGCATAAAACCTATTTTAGTGCCACTCCTGGAAATAGTAGTAATGAGGACAGCTAGGATACTTAGGAGGATTTTTGGCATCTAAGTTTACATGTTGTAGCCTAATGTTAGGAATTTTTCTTTTCCATCAATCTAATCTGTTGTGCATATACAAAATAATAATAATAATAATAATAATAATAATAATAATAATAATAATAATAATAATAATAATAATAATAATAATAATAATCTCTAGGAATGATAAAAAATGGTACTGAAACCTATTTGAAAATGATACCAGGCTTACCATCCCTACAGGAAGTGCAAAAAATCGTGTTAACTGGAACGACTCATGTACTGAGAAGAGCATTATCACAGTGAAAACAACATCCATTCATGAATTTTTTTTTTTTTTTTTTAAATACATATTTAACCTGTTAATTTGCGTGTGTAAACTGGAAATGCATACGAGTTTCTCTGCCCTAGGTGTACGGAAAACACTCGGTGAGAAATGGAAGAAAATTTGAAGAAAGAAGATAAAAAACAACATAATAATAATAATAATAGTGAGATGGACAACTGAACTGACATCTTACAGAAAAGGCTTGAGCACCCTGGGTATCAGAAGAAGGATTTTCCAGGGTGACAGCTAATCTCCATTGCTTTTTGTTCTCTGCATGACACCCCTGACTTTGGTACTTGGAAAATGAACCTAGGGTACTAACTACAGGAAAAATCCCAAGCAATCAACCTCCTTTTCATGGATGATCTGAAATTGTATGGCAAAGATGAGACATAAGTGAGTTCCTTGGTGAATACAGTCCACTTTTTTAGTACTGATATTAGAATGGAATTTGGGCACAAAAAGAGTGGAATAATCTACCTAAAAAGGGGCAAGGTATGGTTCCTAGAAGGGACAGAATTACCCAGCAGAGACTTGATTAAACAAATTGAAACAGAAAGATACAAATACTTTGGTGTATTAGAGTTGAATAAGAGAATGGAAAAGGAAATGAAAGAGCAACTGAGGATGGAGTATTTCCAAAGACTGAGGTTGGTATTGCACTCAGAATTGATTGGAGTTAATACGTGGGTGATAGCATCACTTTGGTATGGAGCAGGAATTACAAAATGGCAAATGAGAGAAGTGAAGAAAATGGATACCAGAAAAATGTTGACAGTCCATGGAACCTCCCACCTTAAGAGTGATACCAATAGGCTGTACTTGTCCAGAAGAAAGGGTGGGAGAGGTTTGATCAGTTGTCAGGAAAACAGCTTACGGTGGTATGTAAAAAAATGCACATGCTTATTTTGCTTAATGGTTAATCCAGCACTGCCTGAAAAGACAAATGGCAAAGTGAACCTCAGTAGAATTTGAACACAGAAAACAAAGAGCCAGAAATACCACAAAGCGTTTTCCCAATGCTGTATTCCCTTTACTTTCCCACTTCCTTACTCCCTTATGACCCCATAAAACAATTTTATCATTGAAACCAACAATAGTTACATATGTGCTACAGATTAATTAGAAACCATCTTCTCCTCTATGTGGTTGATTAAAACTATTGACAAAGGACAATACTTGGTTGGTGAAATTACTAAATATATTACTTGAATTCAGACCAGGATATTACAATGCATGAAAAGCTACTGTGATAAGAAGCAAATTAATTAAGTGTGAGAATGTTAAATAGGATCTAGAAACTGAAATCAGGGAATTAGGACAGAACTCCTGAACTACCCTTACAAAATACATGTGAGTAATTAAAAATGCGAGAGAAAATGCACTGAAATGACGGAATAATTTAGGAAAGAGGACTTCAGAACAGTAGAAACACTGAACTCAATATTAGAAATGAGATATATATATATATAAATATATATATATAAATATATATATAAAAGTACTAGCCATCCCAGTTGATAAACTAAGACTTCAGTATGATAAAATGGATTAGAAAATAACTATTTTTAAATCTCACAACATGAGATATTCAGCAACAGTACTTTGTAGTAAAGATTGTTTGCCAGCTGGAGACGATGTCTCCTGGGGTTAAATTACAGCAACATTCATCCTAAACCAGGACTGCCATGTTATGTTGGCAAACAATCTTTACAATAAAATGGTAAAGCACTTGACATGTAATCACAGGGATGTGAGTTCGAGTCTCATGGCTGGTCAATAATGTATTTTTCTGCAATGTATGGATAATTTATCCTGATCACGCTATTTTAGTAGCATTATCACGTGTTTCAGAATAAAAAACAATTTATTTCTGTATCTTTCAATACATCTCAACGCTTTTAAAACAAACTTTGTTTACTTTCATCGTAATAAAATGGATGTTTAACACATAAAGCACGATGAGCTATGATTGTCGCCATCAAGCACAGGTTGACAGGCCACTATCATGGCCCAGATGGATGCATTTAATATATGGGCATTTGTTGGGGGTCTAATGTCACTCAAACGCTCCGATAACCCCCAGCTGATGTAAAATCTGCCACTATTACATACTACGAAGATATTCTAACTATTTTTTGTTTTTTATGTGTGCATGGTAGTCTCACTTTCATAAAATGTGCTCAGCAGTCCATACTATGTGAGTGCAAATCCCAGTGCTTTATTGGTTAACTAAGAGAAAGATCTTGAACAAGAAAATTGGTGGGGTCAGTAAATAAAGACAGTATTATTAATAATTCAAGCACTAGGTATGACAAAGAATATGAAATTAAACATAAAAAAACCTACCACGGGTTACAGCTTGTCATTCAGTTTGAGAATTAGCTCAGTTAATCATCACATATCCATCATAATAACCCTTCACGATATGATGGTGTTGCTACTATACACCCAGACGTCATGGACCACATCCAGAGAAGGTTCATTCGAGTGACTGGTATTCAATCACCAAGAGACATACTCCAACCTCTGACTCACAGACATGCTGTGTTTTTGTCCTTTCTGTAGCTACTATTATGATTTCTGCTCCTTGAAGCTAGCTAGTCTCATATCTCCACCACCTGGGTAACCCCAACCTTCTTGTATTCATCTCTCCAACTTTTGTCACCCACATTGTATCCACCCCACCTTCAGCCTCACACTAACAACTATGCTCAGTTCTTCCTCCAGAAAATATCATCCTGCTGAAACCTTCTCTTTACTTGTGTCTTTCTTGCTGTTGTTGACCTGCAGCTGTTTAGGAACATTAGTACCGTTGCATACACTGGTCTCAGAAAGCCTACAAAAGCCATAGACACTGTTCCTTTTTCTAGACTCAGCAAGTAGAAACAAACATAAATTCTATAACGCAGTCTAACACAGTCATCATACAATAAAATAATACAACATATATAATACATAATCAACATCTAGTACTGTAAAATACCCCACGGACAAACAACTTATATAACTGAGTCAAATTCTATACCAAACATGAGCAGTCTTTTTTGAGAAGTAAGCTGTAGGAGATGTGGTTCATCATTAGGTGGGCCACACTGCTAAGAAAATACAAAGTAATTTTTTTGTTAGGCATTCCATTCAGAATGTCCCACAGGCCACAGTTTGCCCATTACTGCTCTACAAATATTGCCTGATAATACAGCACAAAACCCAAAGGTCATACTCTTTGACGATCACTACCCAATACAATACTTACAAAATATAATTGACTCATGATAAATAAAATATCCCATACACAACCAACTCATACGACTGAGTCATATTCCATAGAAATGTTACCTAATAATGTAACATGATCATTAAGATCATGTTCTACAGAGTCACAACCCAATAAAACATGACGTATAGTTGTCACATTATCAACACCTGATGTTATAATATAACCTACACACCAGTAACAATTCACAGAAATTCTATTCAACATACACTTTCCAAAGAGTAAATATAATACAATAAGCACAAGGCATTCAACACAATCACCACCAGTCATTAACTCGCACATTATACATTTCAAGCAGAACATATAAAACACATTCCAAGCAAAATAATATAATTTGCGTGACACATACACAACATTGACAACATTGTATAAAAGCATATACAATGAAATGAAGAAGCACAAAAGTAATGCAATAAACAAGAAAACAAACTTCTCCACAATGCAAAAAAGATTTTGTATACACAACTATAGACCCAGAAAGGACAATAGTAAACATACTTTAGGAGTATAGAGGGGTACATGATGATGCAATAATAAAAAGGTGCATGAAATTGTTTAAAACACAATGATAGGAGAAATTATGATAAACACAAGTTTATATTATTTGGTCACTACATACGTTTCAACATTGTGGTTGCTTAGAGTTACAGCATTGAATGTTCCAAGAGTAAGTGGATGTTGAACCAAAATGTGTCACCAGAGGAACACTTTATCGAATTAGATCCTTCCCAAGTCATATAGGCTCATAAGAGCCAGTTTTCCCAGCTTCTATGACATATCTTTCCTCACTGGACTGGACATTAATCTGTCACAGGATGACTCTTTTTTGCTGGCTGAGTGGATTGGAGCAACATGAAATTAAGTGTTTTGCTCAAAAACACAACTTACCACCTGTTTCAGGAATCGAAACCACAATTTTACAATTATGAGTCCAACACCCTAACCACTAAGCCATGAACCTCCACTTCCTTCAGTAATTTACAGAGATTAAACGCCTAAAACACGATGATATCAACAAGTGGCACACTAGCAGAATCATTAGCATGTCGGACAAAATGCTTTTCAGCATTTCTTCTGGCTCTTTACATTCTGAGTTCAAATTCTGCAAAAGCCAATCAAATAAGTATCAGCCAAACAGTGAGATTAATGTAATTATCTTATCCTCTTTTTTAAAATTGTTGGTCTCATGCCAAAATTTGAAAGCAATGAAGAAAACAAAAATAACACTAATAATAGTTTCTGATTTAGGCACAAGGCCAGAAATTTTAAGGGGAGGGCAGTAGTCCATACCATTGACACCAATATTTTTATTCACCTTAAAGGGATGAAAGTACAGTTGACCTTGGCAATATTTGAACTCAGAGTATAGAACCAGCTGAATTTTCTGAAAATATGTTGCCAGATGCTCTAATAATATTGCCAGCGATAATAATAGCTTCTAATATCAGCACAAGGTTGATACTTCATTGTCAGAACATTAAAAGGTTATTGAAAAGAAGGCAAAGCGGAAAAGCAAAATTGACCTCAGTGGAAATTGAACTTAGATTCTGCCAGCTCCCCCACCTTATCCACCTTAATTAATCTGTTCTATTATAGGCACAAGGTCTGAAATCTGGGTGGGGGTTACTCGATTTCATCCATCAATCCCAATGCGTAATTGGTACTTATTTAATCGACCCTGAAAGGATGAAATGCAAAGTCGATCCCGGCGAAATTTGAACTCAGAACGTAGCGGCAGATGAAATACCGCTAACCAATTCTTCGGCGTGCTAACAATTTTGCCATCTCACCGCTTTTAACCACCTTTATTAATGAGAAGACATATTAAATAATATAGTTTTAAAGGTTCCTAGAAAACTAGCTGGTCATGGCTGGAATACCTCTGATCATAAATTTGTTCGATGAGGGCTGAGCTGGAGTTAATAACAACAGCATCAGATGTCTTAAATGTTTAGCCACTCTCTCAACTCATTTCTACTTCACTTTTCATCTAAGTTAATGTCTTGTCTACTCATCTATATTAAACGTCTCGCGAGACCGTCCATATTCAATATCCGAATCTCTACCGAACATCTTCGCACACTTTTCACATAGTTTATACTGTCTGCCCTTTATTACTTTGCCTGTATAAGCAGAAGAGTGGAGGTGCAATGGCCCAGTGGTTAGGGTAACGGACTCGCGGTCATAGGATCGCGGTTTCGATTCCCAGACAGGGCGTTGTGAGTGTTTATTTAGCAAAATCACCTAAAGCTCCATGAGGCTCCGGCAGGGGATGGTGACGAACCCTGCTGTACTCTTTCACCACAACTTTCTCTCACTCTTACTTCCTGTTTCTGTTGTGCCTGTAATTCAAAGGTCCAGCCTTGTCACACTGTGTCACGCTGAATCTCCCCAAGAACTACATTTAGGGTACACGTGTCTGTGGAGTGCTCAGCCACTTTCACGTTAATTTCACGAGCAGGCTGTTCCGTTGATCGGATCAACTGGAACCCTCGACGTCGTAAGTGACGGAGTGCCAACAAATAAGCAGAAGCTCCATGAATTTCTTCAACAATGTTCTTTCTCAAAGTGCTCTCAATTTGCTACAATTACAACCACGCTAATCAAATAAGGTAAGTGATACTAAATAGCAAATTTACGTTCATAAATTTATTTCACTGATTCCTCTTTTGCTATAGGTAACTATATAAAAGCTTATGTTCTGTTTATTTCACATTACAATAATATTTATAATCTGATAGTAAACAACAGAATACTACCGACCCTTCGTTTCGTATCTCTAGCTTTATGTGATTTCTTTAATAATGATTAGATTTCTTCTTTCTAATTAAATAAACTACGTGTTTATGCATATACATGATGCGCTAAGGGTACGAGAAAATATAAATGAGAATGTATTCTGTTTTATTTAGTTCATTGACACCAATATATTAAGACAAAATACATCAGTATAAATAATGTAAGTATTAACAAAGAAAAAATTCTGAATTTCGTTAGAATAATTGGTTTTAAGCTGTCTTTTAAAAGCTACAAACTTTGTTAAGTTACGAAATAAATCATTTTAATCTTTATATCGAAGCTATAATAAATGTGTCAACCAACAGATAAGTAGTTGGGTCCCATCAAAACAGTAAGAATTAGGGTTGTGTTCGGTTGAACTGTCATTGGAACCCGGCAACCTTTCGACAGAAGCATGCGGGATATAAAATGAAAATATGTCAATAAAAGTAGGTATATGTAGACGGTGAATTAAAAGTGTTTTCACAATAAGTAAATAGGAAAGCAGATTATCAACAACTGTAAAACCATCAAACCTAGACATTAAAGTATTGCTGAGTAAAATAGTACCCGAAAACAGGGTGCAACCATACTGGTAAGAACGACAGACGATATGTAAAACACGGGGGAAAACAATGACTATTTTGTTCAATATTTTCATGTTTATATTCCACAAACAGTAAATTAGCGACCGATTGAGAGCAATTGACTGTGGTACCAAACACTGAAGCAATAAAACATTCAATGTAAGATTTAGAATGCGAATTAAAATACCAACTGAGATTCTTTAGCTGTCAGTTGAGCAAATGAAAGAATTTTCTCTTATCAAAATACGAAATTAAACCGTGAAACAGTAACAAATTATTTCTTTGAAAACAGATTTCATTAAAGAAAGAAGCTGTTGATGTTATTTACAAATTGCCAGCGCGGCGAGCTTATTGAATCGTTCACACACGGGACAAAATGCTTAGCGGCATTTCTAGCTGAACGACATTCAAATGCCGCCAAGGTCGTCTTTGTCTTTGATTCTTTTGAGGTCCATAAAATAAGAACAACTTGAACACTGGGGTCGATGTAGGTAAATTTTCAGATTAACACCCGCACGATTTTCACTAGGGTGTTAGGGTTAGAGAATTCTGTCCCTAACCCTAACCCTAACTGTAACCCTAAACCCTAACCCTAACATCCTAGTGAAAATCGTGCGGGTATTAATCTGAAAATTTACCTTGATGTAATTGACTAGCCCCCTCCCACCAAATTTCAGGCATTGTCCCTCGAGTAGAAAGGATTATTTACAAATTGTTGACGAAAGTGATTTGTAAATAGAAAGAATATCGCAACAGAAATTTATCTATCCATGGGCGGACCCACCAAAAGCATTCCATGCTTCTTTTTTAGTGCCAGACATGGTCTCCAAAAATAGCTCGTCCTGCGACAGTCACCTAATATGTGGCCCATCAAACACTCCAACCTTATTTTTCTCACACGACAAAGCTGGAAACTTTCTGCTTAAGTATTTGAAGCAGTCACTGCCTCAGTGTTTCAACACATGTTTTACACACTATATGGGATGCCAAAGCTTTGTCTTGTCTCCCAGTTTCATGCTAAAGTAAGTAAAGAAGTAAGCTAAGCTTTCTTCCCAAAATCTGTGACACAATTTATTTTTGTACCTCTAAGAATACACGTACTTCGTTTAGTGAAAGCCTGCTTTAATAATTAAATCTGAGTAATTAACGATTAGTTTCTTTAATCATTAGATCTTAAATAAACTGCTAAGGTGTTTTCTCTCACCCACATGATTTTTGTGTGTATGTATTTTTTCTTTTCTTTTACTTGTTTCAGTCATTTGACTGGAGCACTGCCTTTAGTCGAACAAATCGACCCCAGGACTTATTCTTTGTAAGCCTAGTACTTATTCTATCGGTCACTTTTGCCAAACCACTAAGTTACGGAGACGTAAATACATCAACATCAGTTGTCAAGCAAAGGTGAGGGGAGAAATACAGACACCCAAATACATATATATATATATATATATATATATGATGGGCTTCCTTCAGTTCCTGTCTACGAAATCCACTCACAAGGCTTTGGTCGGCCTGAGGCTATAGTAGAAGGCACTTGCCCAAGATGCCACGTAGTGAGACTGAACCTGGAACTGTGTAGTTGGGAAGCAAACATTGTACCACACAGCCACTCCTCCACCGATGTATTTTCTCTTGTTGTCTGGATTGGTTCAATCTTCCTGCATGGCACTTTGAGTGAGTGCTTTCTACTATAGCCCCAGGCTCACAAAAGCCTTGTGAGTGGATTTGGAAGAGGGGAAACTGAAAGAAGCTTGTATGTGTGTGCATGCATGATGTGTGCACATGTCTCCTTGTGCAGATATTGCATGATTGTTACAAATGAATGTCATTCATTTCCAGTATTCTATAAAAACATGTTTGGGCCATTGAGAAGTATTACATTACTTGGTAACTGGTAAGGGTTGATGACAAAACGACATCCATACAAGCATGGAGAAGTGTGGACATTAAAATGACGGTGATGATGATGATGATGATGACAGTGATGATATATGACAACGACATTACTAGTGACTCACATATCAGAGTCCAAACAATCTGCAGTAAATAATCCTGTTAAAATTACAGTTCAAATTAGCAGTGACACACTTATCCCTTGACATTTAAACCCAGGCTTTGTGCTGATCAAGCCACAGACTATAAATGAACAAACAAACAAACAATAAACAAATAAACGGATGACCCTTTATTATAATTCTGTAGTTTTAATTTACAATTCATTTCTATTCCACGAATATCCTTTTACTCCTTTAGTGACAAAACTAATTTATTCCACTATTGTGAATTGTAAATATCTACACAACCAAAGACTGTAACAAATTTTACCGGTTTCAGGTTGTAGTATACCTTCTTTGTTTTCTTTGTTTTCTAATTTTAGATAGTTCATGATGACTCTCTACTGTATACACAAAGCTACACCTTTGGTGGTTTAAGAGAGCAATCTGTTAAACTGCACCTACAACTTGTTCATATTTTATCATACAGTTATAAAAGATACAGCTCACCTGAGTAGGATTTGAACTCTTAACATAACTAAATACCTCATGGTATCTAATCCATTGCTCTACTTTTCCTTTCACTCACTGCATTGATTTACTTTTGACCCTTTTGATGCCAACCTGCCTGAGGCTGTCATTGGTTGCTTGATACCAACTTCATGCTTTAACCCCTTCAGCATTTAAACTGGTCATATCCAACCAAAATGTTCTATGTTTTATGTTCAAACTGGCCAGGTCTGACCTCTCACACCTAGCCTACAATGTTATTCTAAAAATAAGTAATCACATAATTGAAAATCTCAAGGTTATGAGTTAATTATCTTATGAATTTAAATAGCTCATTAACTTCATTATCTTATGAACTTCATCATCACCAAAGGCCTGCTGAATCTTCCGGATGGTTTGAGCTTGGGTATCACTGAGCTTTTGACAAAACCTAATGCACTGTCTCTACTCGATGCATCTGGTCATCTTGTATGAAAATGAAAATCTGATGAGCAAGCATTACACATTTATACTCTAGACGTAACAGCCAAGAGCTGACATGGTCTGCCAGTGTGAAAATGTTCATGCACACACAGGAAGGGTAGTGTCACCGCCCACCCAAAGGGTTTTCCCCAAGCAGCATTAGTTTTGGAGTGGAAAAATAAAGTCAGATACTTATTGAACTCACCTCATATTTATGTGTGTGTATATATCTATATATGTGTGTGTGTGTGTATGTTGGTGACTAGAAGGGCATCTGGCTATAGAAAACCTACCTCAACAAATTCTGTTTGACCCATGCAAGCATGGAACAGGGGATGTTAAATTGATGATGATGATAATGAATGTAAGAGTTCAAATTCCACTGAAGTCAACATGGTCTTTATTCTCTCTTGGGCTAATTGAATATGTGCCAGGCAAAGGCTGGGATTGGTTCAACAAGCTCTGACTAACCTTTACAAATACATGATTGCACCAGTGTATATATATATATATATATATATGTATATATATATGTATATATATGTATATATATATATATATATATATATATATATATATATATATATGTATATATATATATACCAGAGTAAGCACATAAATGTGAAACAAGGTGGAAAAATAGTACATACTAGAATACCAGAGGTAGAGTAACATGCTTTATTGAAAAGCACCAAAAATATCACAAAACTGTTACTCAGAGTTTCACATTCCCGTTCGTCAGACAGTTTTGCTTTTCAATAAAGTATATATATATGTTTGTGTGTGTGTGTGTGTATATATACACACACACACACATACATACTTGTCAGCTTGTCTGTCTTTGTTATAAAAGAAAAAGATTGCTTTTCTTATGTTGATGAAGTAGAATTTGCTATAAGTTTTCATCTGTGTATGTTCATTTAAATGCAAGAAAACAACAAGTTACAAGATAAACTGGTAATACTACTCATAAAGAGTTTCTATACAATTTCTTTTGCAAAAGTTGAAAGCAACAAAATCAAAACTGAAAATATGTCAGACTGCTACAATTTGTTATTTAATGTTAAACCTGCTCTCACATTGAATGGACATATATATAAAGATAATCAAGCTATGACCATCCCATCTTTTTTTTTTTTTTCAATTATTGATAATGTAGGTGCAGAAGAACTGGTGAGACTATGAAAGCTTGTAGTACTCCATTTCTGAAATAGCAGGATTTATTTTCTCACATACTATATAGGCCACATACTATATAGGCAACGATCATGTTCGGATGGTGCTTTATACGTACCTCCAGCACAGGAGCCAGCCAGGGGTTAATGGCATCGGTCACAATCGGTTGGTGCTTTTTATGTGCCACCAGCACAGGAGCCAGTTAGGCACACCTGAAATCAACCATGTTTAGCTGGTGCTTTTTACATGCCACCGGCACGGGAGCCAGTCAGGCGAGCCTCACACCAACCACGTTTAGATGGTGTTTTTATGTGCCACTGGCACAGGAGCCAGTCAGGGGGCATTGGCCCCAGCTATAATACTGGTTTTACTTGACTCAACACGTTTTCTCAAGCATATCATATTGTCCGACGCATCAGGGGTATTCTTAACAGAGCCAGACATGCGTGGCTAATGGATAATAAAACGAATGTCTCTCATTTGCCATGTACATGTGTATATATTTATGTATGTGTATATAAATTTATGTATGTTGTGTATTTATATGCAGATGTATGTATGTGTATATATATATATATATGTATGTATGTGTATATGTTTGCGTATATATATATATATATATATATATGTATGTATGTGTTTATGTATGTGTATATATATATGTATGTATGTGTATATGTATGTGTATATATATATATATGTATGTATGTGTATATGTATGTATATATATATGTATGTGTATATATGTATTTATGTATGTGTATATATATATTTATGTATATGTATATATATATTTATGTAAGTATATGTATATATATATTTATGTATGTGTGCATATATATATGTATGTATCTGTATGTGTATATATGTATATGTATGTGTATATATGTATATGTATATATGTATATACATATATGTATATATGTTTTGTGTATATATGTATGTGTATATATGTATGTGTGCAATTGATGAAGCACTTGAACAGTTAAAACAGCACAAGAACCGGGCAGCAGATGGAACATTTAACTGTTGATCTAGTATATTCTTCAATTATATATACTTCACGTTCAAACTGATAATTTTAATGCCCCACAATTGTTTTCATTGCTCTCTGACAAAAGTCAAGACACATACAGTAGATTTTTTGCCAAAATAAATGAATTACTGCAGAATGAGGGACCTGTTGATATAATTATGGATTTTGAAAAAGCAGCCCATAATGAATTTCTGGGTCGAATTTGGCATGCTGCTTGTTTTATTCAGGACCAAATGTGTACAAACATGTTGTGCCAGAAGAACTAAAATGCAGATATCACGAAGATGACAGTTTTAGTCTAAAAATGCAGTGTTTTGTTGCCCTTGTCTTCCTGCTGGTTGATGATGTTGTAGATGGATAGATGATTTTCCACAGTCAGTTATATCCTATTTTGAAAATAATTATATACCAAAAGAAGCCCATTGTATGGGTGTATGTATGTATTTGTCTCTCCCGCCGCACCCCACTGCTCGACAACTGGTGTTGGTGTTTTTATGTCACTGTAACTTAGCACTTCAGCAAAAGAAACCGATACAATAAGTATCAGGCTCAAAATTAAAAGTATTCGGGTTGATTTATTTAACCAAAAATTCTTCAGGGCAGTGCCCCAGCATGGCTACAGTCTAATGACTGAAACAAGTAAAAGGCAAAGAATATGAGGGAATGCTGAAAAGTTCCTGGTTATGGGTAAAAGAAAGGATCAATTGATTATGGCTTTATTCAACATATTTTCCTTCACTTTTTCTAAGCCCTGTAAAAGAACTTAGAAGTCAAGCCTCCAGCCAGGCCGTTTGCTGTGCCCTTAAAGCTAGGAACTTTTCAACTCCCCCTTGTAAAGATCTAAGAATTATTATTTTTGATATCCAAATTCTAATGATAGAGCTTTCACTTATCAAGCCCCAACTTCTAGGAAATAAACTCATACATACATGCATTCATATATAATGTGTATGCATGATAACTAGAATTCTAGATACATATCTCTTCCATGGAGATGTCAGTTGTAAGGTTTATCTAAAAATGCTGCAAAATACCTGTGGTGAAATAGTAATTAATACACAACCTAATAAACACTGTACATAATTTATGAGTCTAGCATTTATGCTGTGTTGCAGATAGGTTTTTCCTTTTGTTTTCAATATTTAAAAGTCAAAAGCAATTTAACGGTTAAGCTTAGTCTAAGCTGTATATAAAAACAAAGTTTTATCAAGTCTTAATTAATCCAAGATTGCTTAGCATTGTGTTCAACAAGACGTAAGAGAACAGAATCAATATGATTAATGTTGGAATGAATATGGACCATTATGATAAACATTTAATTTATTTACTGAGATGTACTTGCATAGCAAGCAACCTGATCTGAGATCATGTGCTGGAACAAAAACAGTTGCAGGGTGGAAGGTGTTTATAAGCCATTTAAGAAACACACAAAAACTGTTAGATTCACTTCAGCATTTAAATTTAATTTGCCAAAATATTTTCATCGCTTTGAGACCGCGACCTGGTCACTGATGCAGCAAGGAATTTTGTCAGTAAACAGGTCACGGCCTCAAAGCAATGAAAATATTTTGGCAAATTAAATTTAAATGTTGAAGTGAATCGTATGGTTTTTGTGTGTTTCTTAAATGGCGTATAAACACCTTCCATGCTGCAATTGTTTTGATTTAACTTATTCTATGGCATTTATCATTGTTTACTGTTTGCGTTCAGTATTGGCAAAATATCCTACACAAAACTAGTAGAAAGAAAATATTTTTTCCTACTCTCTGCACAAAGCCCAAAATTTGGTGGGGAGTAGGCCAGTCAATTAGATCAACCCCAGTACACAACTGGTACTTAATTTATTGACCCTGAAAGAATGAAAGGCAAAGTCGACCGCAATAGAATTTGAACTCAGAAAGTAAAGACAGATGAAATATTGTTAAGCATTTCGCCCGGAGTGCTAACATTTCTGCCAGCTCACCATCCTAGTAGAAAGAAAATATTAAGAAAACAAGGATTTCCCAACAATCTGACACAACAATATTCATCAGCTTTAGTCAATGTTCTCAACTGGTCAGTCAGGACTTTTATAAAATATTGGCACAAGCATGGCTGTGTGGTTAAGGAGCTTGCTTTGCAACCTCATGGTTTCAGGTTCAATCCACTGTGTGGCACTTTGGGCCAATGTTTTCTACTATAGCACTGGATCAACATACATTGTGAGTGAATTTGGTAGACAGAAACTGCTTGGAAGCCCATCATGTATATATATATATATATATATATATATATATATATATATATATATATATATAAAAAGTTAAAAATCACTTCTTTAACTTTCTAAGACATCTCAACGCTTCTAAAAGCAAACTTCATTTGTTTGTTTACATTTGTTGTAATTTGAATTTAATATATATATATATATATATGTATATCTATGCATCTCTGTGTCTTGTTGTTTGTTTTTATTCCTTCCACAACCACTTGACAACTGGTATTGGTTTGTTTATGTTCCTGTAACTTAGATGTTCAGCAAAAGAAACTGATAGATTAAGTCCCAGAATTAAAAATAAGCATTACAAATTGATTAAATGCTTCAGTACAGTGCTCCAGCATAGCCACAACCCAAT
Source organism: Octopus bimaculoides (assembly GCF_001194135.2). Lineage (NCBI taxonomy): Eukaryota > Metazoa > Mollusca > Cephalopoda > Octopoda > Octopodidae > Octopus > Octopus bimaculoides. Next base: position 53,780,751 of record NC_068983.1, read on the forward strand.
GACTGAAACATGTGAAAGGTAAAAATTTACATTACTACATCACCCAAATAATGAATTATTACTTGATTGTTTGTTTATGACAGACAATATCTATGCTTAAGCCTTTTGTTTATCTCTTTTTACTCTAATCCAATAAGCTGGAAATGAATACTGTATGGTGAATACATCCAGTTTTCACTCTGCAAAGTATCTTCTTTCATATAATTTCATGAACTTGCAACGTTAAGTTCATATTTCTTTATAAATAAAGACGATAATAAATGTGCTCACAGCATGCCTTCATTCTGTTTTCAACCAATTATCGATCATTCAAACTGAAGAGAACTCAATACGAAGGAATTATTCTATCTCAAATAATAAGATTTGTTCATGACTTGTAATAAGGTGCTCAGCTAACTCAAAAAAAAAAAACGTGTATACACATGCATGTATTTCATCGTCACACTTCTTTATGCTTGAGAGATGTAGACTCCTTACTAATGCCATATCAAATAACGCGAATAGTTCTCTGAATCAAAACTTCATTTACTTCTAAGTGTTTACTGGAAACAAAGGAAGACCAATATCTATTCCTACAACTGAAAATGACAACAAGCACTGAAATGGTAATCAATAAGTACCACCAGCGGTACTGGATTGGCCCCATGTCCAAAGAACAGATAATGAATAACTAATGAAGACCTTCTTTTATTCTCAACTGACAACAGAAAATTGTCATCAAAGAAAACCACAACTGAGGTTTAGAGATATCTTGAAGTGGAACCTCATACTATTTGGCATTCTCCAGAAAGAGCTCCAAACAGACGTGGAAGATAGAAAACAATGGAGGAATCACTGTTATTTTGGCTGTGAATTCTTTGAGAGAACTAGAAAACATAGGGGTTGGAAATGATGGCAAATAACAGTTTAGCCAAATGATCACCACTTTGAAATGGAGAAATGTATATTTGCATTTAAGCCAATATCAAACACAGAGCTGCTACAGCAGAAAGGTGGCCACCATTGGTGAGAAACTCAACTGGTGCCATGTAAAAAGCATCCGCTGCAGTCTGTAAAGTGGTTGGTATTAGGAAGGGCATCCAGCCATAGAAATCATGCCAATGCAGATAATTGGAGCTTGGTACAGTCCTCGTGCTTACCAGGTCCTGTCAAACTGTCCAACCCATACCAGCATGGAAAACAGATGTTAAATGATGATGATCATGATGATACATAATAATATATATTATGATATATATATATATATATATATATATATATATATATATCAACAATATTAAAAATAAGGATTATTATTTTGAATACCTAACTAAGAATGAACCAGTAATCGTTTGGGGGTAATCCCTTACTATTTACAAATACACACACACACACAAACACACATATATACACACATGCGCACACAATACATAAATGAATTAAGAGAAATAGCTTGGTGTGGCCTCTTGCAGCTATTTGAACAAGAGAAATAATAAGGATACTTTAAATAACACACACAATAAATTCTTGATTTACTGGAAATATTTCTGCTTTGAGGGATGGAGGGATCAACTCCAAGTGAGAAGAGGAGATATAATCTCGAGAATTATAAATTCTCCAGAACTGACATGTCATTAAGGAAAAGATGGTTAGATGGGTTTGTAATTAAGAGAATAGCTGCACACATGTTTCTGCCTCAATAAGCATCATCAGCACAGCAGTTTTATTATGTTGTATCCATCGCTCATATACACTTCGACATGAACAAAAACAAGTAGATAATACATGACCTAGATAATATATATCATCATCATTGCCATCATCATCATCCTCCTCAACATTATCATCAAAAGCATCCTCATTATTTACTGTCACATCTCCTTTTCCAGACATGATTTGGACAGTTTTGACAGAAACAGTTGAGCCAGAGGGCTGTGCTTAGCTCCAGTGCCTTCTTTGATATGGTTTCTATAGCTTGATACCCTTCCTAATGCCAACCACTTTACAGTATGTACTGGTTGGCACCAGCACTGGTAAGATCACCAAGTACTTGCAAGACAAGACCCCTCAATTGAGAGGAGCACAATATTGAAGGATGGGAAAATGATAGAGGGACAGAAACAGGGTTCTAGCTGGAGAGGTGAATACATGACTTCCCAAGCTGGAAAGGGAGAGAGATGGTGAAAGCATGTATTTGGTATGTATATATATATCCCTTTAATATTCAGATTACTATCAAATATAATGCTTTGAATTAATCATGCATTATCTTGTAGCTTTGAGATTTCAATAACATGAAGGCAGTCAGCTGGCAGAATCATTAGCATGTCAGACAAAATGTTTAGCAATATTTCATCTGTCTTCACATTTTGAGTTCAAATTTCACTGAGGTCTACTTTACCTTTCATCCTTTTGAGGTCAATAAATTAAGCACCAGTGAAGCATTGGAATTGATTTAACCCTTATATTACTGTATTTATTTTGAGATGTTCTGTGTTTCTTTCAATAAGTTCTAAATATAACAAAGAATTTAGTAAAATAACTTAGTTATCATTAAGCTAGTGTTAGGAACATAAATTGTGGCTAAAGTTTGGTGGAAGATTTTAAATCAGAACTTATGAGAACAAGACATTTGTACTCAAAGCCCAAGGTAGTTTCAGTAGTTGGGTTGGTATCGAAAGGGTTAAGAATTGTTTTTCTATTATATATCAACCCTTTCATTACTGTATTTATTTTAAGATGCTGCTCTGTGATTCTTTCAATTAATTTTAACTATAACAAGAAATTTAGTAAAATAACTTAGTTATCATTAAGCTAGTGTTAGTAACATAAATTGTGACTAAGGTTTGGTGGAAGATTTGAATTCAGTACTTATGAAAACAATACATTTGTTCTACAGAGCCAGAGCCAGTTTCGGCCAGGTTGGTATCGAAAGGGTTAATCAACTGGCTCCCTAACTCAAAATCTCAGGCCTTGTGATTACAGTAGAAAGGGATTTCAATGATGTAACTGTTTGTTTTTAGAAAGACAATGTAGGGTTGGTGAGAAAGACTAGATCATGGATAAAATATTTTAGCCAGATATGGCTAGTTTAAATGCCTAAAAGGGGTATATTTATCGCTGTTGTCAAGTGAAAGGAGGGTCAATCTATTATAGTCTTATGAAGAGTTTCAAGAAAGATCAGTGAATCATTTGCATGGTTCTGATTTAATAATAAACAGTAAGAGTGAAAAGCCTCGTCATTATGTAGCTTCATTCTTCTGGAGTTGATTAAATAAGTTCATTTGAATACATTGCTTCACATTGTAACAAGTGAAGCTGATATTATGAGCAGTTGAATGGAATTCATTATCATGTAATCAAAAAGTTTTTACACTACTTTTCTCACGCCCCAACATTAACCACTACTACTACTAACACCATTATTACCACTACTACTACCAACACTACCATCCCCACCACCACCTCTTTTTCTTCTTCTTCTTCTTCTTCTTCTTCTATTCATTTACAACTCAGTACCATCAAACCATTTTCTTTTAAGAATCTAGCTGTTGCAACTGGGAATGTTTACAGAGTCCCAGGGTTGCCTGTAAATAATTCAAATACATACAACAGTATTTTTGCTATGTTCTTCCCAATTTCTTCTCTTAACTACCAATAAACAGGGATAGTTGACCGCAAGCTGAGTTGCAACAGCAGGAAATGAGGTGATTGAGTGCAACTCTTTGGGCAAAGCATGTTTTGCTACAGTTCATTTTTAGTGCTGGCAGCACACACACACACACACATACACACAAGTGCAAGCACACGTGAAAATATACACATATAGATAGAAAGGGGGAATTACTTTGAATTTTAAAAAATGGTTTCCTTAGTATTTCCTGAATACCTTTAAAACATCAATTAAGAAAATGCTAATTATTAAAATTATTGATTACAAAACCAACTGATTACAAGAACAATGATACACACAAGATAAAATTATTTCCTTATCTGTATCTTATATATATATATATTATCATCATTGTTTAACGTCCGCTTTCCATGCTAGCATGGGTTGGACGATTTGACTGAGGACTGGTGAACCAGATGGCTACACCAGACTCCAATCTGATCTGGCAGAGTTTCTACAGCTGGATGCCCTTCCTAAGCCCAACCACTCTGAGAGTGTAGTGGGTGCTTTCATGTGCCACCGGCACGAGGGCCAGTCAGGTGGTGCTGGCAATGGTCACACTCAAAATGGTGTATTTTACGTGCCACCTGCACAGGAGCCAGTCCAGCGGTACTGGCAATGAACTTGCTCGAATGACTTTTCATGTTCCACTGGCACAAGTGCCAGGAATGCGATGCTGCGGCATAAGTGCCAGGAAGGTGACTCTGGTAACGATCACGCTCGAATGGTGGTGCCATCATGATTTCGCTTTCGCTTGCCCCAACAGGTCTTCACAAATATATATATATATATATATATATATATATATATATATATATATGTATACATACACTAGCTGAAATACCCGGCATTGCCTGAGTTAATGACTCAGAGAATTAATAGTAACATCACAAAGCTCTTTATTTAACTTATAGTAAATCTCTTCAAAAAAAAAACACTCAGCAAATTCCAGACTAAGAATACTTTGTAGACCATTTTCTTTTTTTTTTCTTTTAATATATTTTTGTTTGATATCCAAATCCCAAAGATATACAAGTTCAGTTCTGTGAAAATTTGTGCACAAGTTCAAATCTCATGAATTCTTTTTCAGTTTTTGCTTAAACATAATGTGTAACCTAACTCAAAATTGTAATCCTAAGTGCTAACATGAAACCCCTAACATCAAATGCTCACCCTCAATGGAGCAAGGAAGAGTGTAATATGAAACCTCGTGTGTGTTTGTGTGTATGTAGAGAGAGAGAGAAAGAGAGAAAGACAGAGAGGGTGGAGCAAGAACGAGTGTGATATGAAAGATGTGTCTGTATGTGTGTGTGTGTGTAGAGAGAGAGAGAGGGAGGAGAAAAAAAAAGGAAAAGTTTGGTTTAATTATAAATATAGTTGTTATAATATTAAGTTATTTCCATTCGTGTGTCTAATGTCATAAATGTATGTGTACACATGTAAATAGATTAAACTTTTCATGTAAATCATTCTTTTCTTAAAGGTGACAGCGTGTGAAATACATACATGCGTACATACCCACACAAACAATGTTTCCATTAGTCATTATCTGCTGGCTACAACTTGGCTTTATAAACTGATTGAAAGCATGCATGTGTGCATCCCTAAATGACAGCTGTATTAATGTTACATTCCACTACCACTCCATATTTGTCTCTTACACAACTCCGGTCTCCCCTTTTCTGATATCAGTCACTCTCCCTATCCCACCTCATTTCCTTCACACTAACACTCTTGCAGCCTTCTAATTTTATCCCAAAATAGCTCATCCTACCATTACAATTTTATAAGTTATATTAGATATATGTAGTTATACACACACATATGTACATGACAAGGTTCCACACAATTTCTGTCTACCAAATTCATTCATGACACTCAGGAGCTATAACACAAAACACTTGCCTAAGGTGCCATGTGGTTGTAAAAACCAGACACACATGGTTGCAAAGCAAGCTCATTAACCATCACACAGCCATGCACATACCTATATATATATATATATACATATCATCATCATCGTTTAACGTCCGCTTTCCATGCTAGCATGGGTTGGACGATTTGACTGATCTGGCAGAGTTTCTACAGCTGGATGCCCTTCCTAACGCCAACCACTCAGAGAGTGTAGTGTGTGCTTTTACGTGCCACCGGCACGAAGGCCTGTCAGGCAGTACTGGCAATGGCCACGCTCAAAATGGTGTATTTTATGTGCCACCTGCACAAGAGCCAGTCC
>NC_068983.1:53786993-53788114 GCF_001194135.2 Octopus bimaculoides
TATATATATATATAAAAATATATAAATATATCTATCTATCATATATATAAATATATCTATCTATCATATATATATATAAATTATTTGTCTCTTTTTGGAAGCTCTGTTCAAAATGGTGGAAATCTTGACACAGAAATATAGCTGCAAATTTAAAGGGCAGCAAAAGCATTTGGTGGCTTGGAGTCACGCGTTTGGTGCCAGTGACATATAAATACAAATACAATGCTGGCTCTTTACAAATCTTTTGTCTTACCATCCCTGTTGTATTCCTGTGAAACTTGGACTTGTTAGGAAGAGCATTTTAAACTGTTAGAACAATTCCACCAAAAATGCCTTCATTGCATTTTTAAAATTAAATGAAGTTCTTTTACTCCAAACACAGATGTTCTTGCTTCTGCAGGCATCACCTCAATTAAAGCTATGATTTTAAGGAACCAATTGAGAAGGTGTGGCCATATTGTTCGAATGGCAGATGAACGCATGCGGAAACAGCTGTTTTATGGTGAGCTTGCAGAGGGGAAACAAATCGACATAAACCTAAAAAATGGTTTAAGGACAGCATAAAGACTACTATGAAGTCACTTGGAATGGTTCCAGAAAATATAGAAACCCTTGCTTCGGATCAAGTTGGATGGTAAACAAAGGTGTGAAGTGGAGTGAAAGCATTTGAAGAGGCCAGGATAATGAAAGTAAGACTCAAAAGAGATCTAAGGAAGAATGTAACGATCGAGAAGGTGAATGACAATGACCTTTTTGAGTGCACAGTCTGTGACAGACCATGCCTCTCTTTGGCTGGCCTCAAATCTCATTTGCGAACACTTGGAAAACGAACCTCCACCAACTATTCTGACTATATGTCTGTGCACACCTTTGGATGCAGTGTATGCCAAAAGGTTTGCAAATCCAACGGAGGCCTCAAAAGACATGTTGAGATCCACAAAGAGCAGAACTTATCTGGAGGTATTGGTGGTCCAAATCTGAGGTGCAATCTATGCGGGTGTTTTTTCAGAACATTGTTTGGTTGAAAAAGCCACATCAGACGCCATGATGGTGCTAAGGTGTAGGTACAGGAAGTGGTCAAACTCTGTATAAGGAGTAGACAACCACCATATATATTATAT
>NC_068983.1:53788124-53802210 GCF_001194135.2 Octopus bimaculoides
TATATATATATATATATATATATATATATATATATATATACATTCATACATATATATATATATTATATATATATAGATACACACACACACACATCTCTCTCTATATATATATGTCTGTATGTGTATCTTTTATATTTTACTTGTTTCAGTCATTAGACTGTGACCATGCTGGAGCACCACCTTGAAGAATTTTTAGTCAAATGAATCAACCCCAGTACTTATTTTTTCTATAAGACTGATACTTATTTTATTGGCTTCTTTTGCCAAACTGCTAAGTTATGGTGATGTAAACAAACCAACACCAATTGTCAACTGGTGCTGGGGGACAAATACAAGCATAATGACACACACACACACACACACACACACATGCAATGTGTTTCTTTCAGCTTCCATCTTCCAAGTTCACTCACAAAGCTTTGGTTGGTCTGCAGCATTAGTAGAAGACATTTGCCTAAGGTGCCACACATGCAGCAGGACTGAACCCAGAACCATGTGGTTGAGAAGCAAGCTTATTACCACACAGCCACTGTAGCACGCTTCCCAAACTTTAAAGCATTAGTTACCAAAGCATTCCCCAAGACAGATTTCCTTATAAATTCCATCCCTGCTATCATATATAAATAAACCTCTTACATTAAACTGGTTCTAACCAATGAGTGTTTAACTGGTAAATAAACATCTATGAGGAAGTGCATATGCAGTTATTGACCACTGCAGGTCATTCCTCTCTTTGAAATTGTTTCATACTGTTTGAAAAGTGAACAAAAAAGATTTACAGGATGTAATTTTCAATACAGGACCACCATAGTTCCTGTGCGAATTGAAGTGCCTTTTTTTTTTTCTTTTGCAGAACTCTGCAATAAAATGGAAAAGTGATCGTCATCTCAGCTTTTCAATATTAAAGGTCTAAATTTTGTGGCTGAGCCTCATGAGTTAAATCTGGCCAGCCTGATTTGAATATATATATATATATATATATATATAGTGACAGACCATATAGAGTTGTTTTCCTTCCCACCAGTGATGTAGGTTTTTACTATGTTTGTAATTGATGGTGCTGCAGGCTCCAGACTGAAGACAGCTAAAGAAATGTAGTAATCCTATCATTGACACAGAAACTTGAAGTCTTGTATGTGAGTCTCCATAACTGTATCATCCAGTGTATATGTGGCTGACCCCTAAGGGTGGATGTTACTGTTACTTTTAGCCCCAGGAGAACATCTCCTCCAGCTGGCTATCGACATACATCTGTGTCCTGTCTGTATTTGCAAAGGGAAGTCATCCTTCCCATCTTGATCTGCGATACATACGGACTCAAGTTTCTGGGTAGTTTCCTGTCCTCAGCATACTGACTTTTAATGAATCATAGATTACATAGCAAAAACAAAAATACAGTGTTAAAAAAATATCCATCCAAGTGAAAGTTATAAGACAACAAAACAAAATAAGCAAAACTAATGAAAAAAATTAACTGGAAACTAATATATATAATTAGAGAATAGACATCAATATGTATTCATATTTCTATGCTCCTGTGAAATGTTTTTGTAAAAATGTTTCATAGGATTGTAACCAAAACATCTTGCATACTATTTCTGGTTATTTTACATTCTTGCAGCGCTGTTTGCAAATATTCATATATCACCTTTCAAATATATTTATTCTTTCCTATTTAAAATAATACAAACTTACCTCACTTTCTTTCCTGGGGTTTCAAGTTTCTTTTCATTGTGATATTCAGCAGTGTTTGTTATGAATACCCACGGTTAAATGGAGCGTGAGATTATTAATTGTCAAATTGCTGTGGCAATTATTATGCAAATAGGGTGTATGCTTGTCAGTGTGAAAAGAGTTTCAACGAAAAATTCTATCCAGAACAACAACACAAATTTATGCATACATACCTACATAGAAGATATATACTATATATGCTGATATACATATATATATATGCTATATTAAATTTCTAAGCGAGAGGTAAACAGTAACAGTATGGAATTGTAAAATATATTTGCCAACTAAATGTGGCAGCCCCGTAGAGGACGATGTTACTGTTGTTATTAGCTCCAGAAAGACATCTCCTCCAGCTGGCTAACAACACACTGTCTGTGTCCCATTAGTATTTGCAAGGAGAGGTTATCACTCCCATCTCTAGCCTTACGTGATACGCATGGACCCGGGTTTCTGGGTAGTTACCCATCTTCAGTGTGTGATAGTCACCAGCTAGTGATGAAAACTCATTCCACTCGCAAAATACTATATGCTTTTTCTAGCGACAAATTGTCGCTGATCTTGAAAAAGGAGAAATAATCTATATTAAATCTCTGAGCAAGAGGTAAACAGTAACAGTACGGAATCGTAAATTGTATTTGCCAACTAAATGTGGCGGTCCCATAGAAGACAATGTTACTGTTGTTTTTAGCTCAAGGAAGACATCTCCAGCTGGCTGATGACACTGTCTGTGTCTGATTAGTATTTGCGAGGGAAGGTCATCGCTCCCATCTCTAGCCTTATGTGATACACACAGAGCCGGGTTTCTGGGTAGTTACCCATCTTCAGTGTGTGATAGTCACCAGCTAGTGATGAAAACTCATTCCGTGGAGGGCATGCCTGAGAGGGCCACCACAAATTGTAGTGGTCCCAGTACAGTTCTCTGTGGGACTCCGCTGAGAATTGGTGTCTCTTCAGAGTTAGCACCATTGGCTACAGCTGTCTGACTCCTGCCCTTCAGAAAGTCATTCAGCCACTCTCCCAGTTTCCCAGTAATACCAAGGTTTTGCAGCTTGTGACGTATCATGCCATGATCAACCTTGTCAAAGGCTTTGGCAAAGTCGATGTATATCACGTCAACAGCTGACTGGTTTAGCTATTGTTTCAGAACCCAGTCAAAGTGCTACAGCATCTGTATAAGGCAGCTTATCCCTGGACAGAAGCCATGTTGTATGTTTGTGAGAAGTTTGTTTTCTTCTAGGAATGTGATCATCCTTTCTCTTACAATGCGTTCCATTGTCTTGCTAACATGTGAGATCAGAGAGGTGGGCCTGTAGTTTTTAGCATCTGCTCTGCTCCCTCCTTTATGGAAAGGGCATATTATACCCTCTTTTAGCATGTTGGGAAGTTTACCACATGCAAGGAAACTCTGCAAGAGCCTTTTTACAAGTGTTTAAGAGAACAGCCAGGAGTCCATCTGGGCCTGTTGCTGAGTTTAATCTCATCTCATCAATAGCCAATATTACATCCTCTTCTGTTATGTTGATGTAATCAATGGTTGCCTATTTTCCAAATAGATTTGTTACATTGAAAAACTCTTCAGGCTTGTTTATTTGCATATTTTCCAGTGGAGAAGTAAAATCACTTCAGAATTGTTTATTTTGTGCTTCACTTATCTTCCCCAGGTCTGCAGTTAGTGAGCCACTTTTACCAAATAGTGGTCCTATGTTATAGTGTACTGAGGCAAACTCCTTTGTCAATGTTTAGAAACTTTAGGATTTCTTTTATATTTTTGACTGCCCAGATTTCTCTTTCTTCTCTTCCTTTTTCATGGGAGATTTTGAGATTATTTTCAATCTCAAAGAGTTCTTCTGTCAGGTGGAAATTCAGTCATTGAGATGTTTGTTTAAACAATTCGAGATCTTTATTCTCTGCTGCATGAGTATTCTCCTGTGTCGAGGAATGATGTTTTTGTGTGTATTGGCTCTCTTCTCTGGGACATATTTAATGCATATGGCTCGCATTATTGACATGAATTTATTGAGTTTCATATCTATGTCTTGCATAGAGAAGCTTTTACGCCAGTCCTGTTGGAGTATCTGTTTTTCCAGTGACTTCCAGTCAGCCTCACAGAAATTTAGGCTGGATAGGGTTTGAGTGCCATCTGTGCAGAGTTTATCTTCAGTTAATTCCAAGCCATATATTGTCAGTTCTATCATGTTATAGTCTGAGAATATTGTCTGTGATATATTTACATTGTGGATGATTTCCACATTGTTTGTAAAACAGAAGTCCAGGATATTTTTGTGCCTGGTTGGAGAGAGTATGATCTGCTCCATGAATAGCATTTTCATAAGATCAAATAAAGACTCTGCTTGATTTCGCTCTTTGTGTGTCATTCCTAGGGTTATGTTGCCCTCAAGCCACCTGATGTTGGGGACTTGAAGTCACCCATCAGGAGTATAGTAGTATGTTGATCCAATTGTGTTAGTACTTCCTTTATCGCACTGAGGCTTTCCTCAAATTTTCCATCATGATTTGAGGCAACAGGTGGGTGATATAGTGTGCATATCACTATATCAAGTTGCTTTAGATGAACTACGAGTGAGTCACACACCAAGTTTGAGTTTGGAAGCAGGGTTAATGGTGTGACATCTTCGCAGATATATATTAGGTGGAGCGAAAAATGCAACTTTCAAAATTGGTAACCAAGAATCGATATTTTGATGCAAATTAAGGTTAAAAGAAAGGTGTATAAAGAACTTTGTGGTTAAGTATATTTTTCAGGCTCTGCAATGCAATTTTTCTAAATTGCTATTTTTGGTCGAATTTTGGCTTTCATGGATTATAAGTCGTAACGATTAATATTTCTACGTAGCTGAAGGCAAAACATTAAATATATTATCCATAAAAGGTTGCATACCAAGTTTCAATATAAATGACTAATATCTTGAGGTTCTGCATTGACAACAAAGAGAATGGGAGTGTGAACTTCTCTCCAGTGCCGCTGCAATGGTCGTTGTGTGTGGACGTATGTCATACATGTGTGAAGTTTTCTGCTTTGCACCTTGACTTTAGGCCATTGTATTAAAATTAACGATCGTGTTAAATTTAGTGTTCTTTACATTTAGTGATGACTCACAAGCAAATAACGTGTCATGATATTGAATGCCCGGCATTTGGTACTGCATGTGATTTTAGCGAGCGAGTTTTGCCAACTTACAAGGACGTACTAAAATGTGTTTTATTTGAATGAGAAAAAGAAAAGAATGTAGTTAAGAAAGATCCTTCAATTAAGCAAATTGTCAAGATTGTAGCAGAAAAGATAATTCTTCTTTGGCAAAAGGTATTCTTCCTTTGTGTTACAATTGAGTCAATTAAACCGAAAATCTTAAACCAAGAATTACTAAAATCTGTGAAAAATAGAAAAAAATGTGCCATCGTTTCAAACAAAGGGTAATGTGTTTAAAAAACAATGCAACAAAAGATTTATTTGACATTTCTTGTTGCAAGTGCAACTCCTTTAAAAGCTGCAGTTGTAGTGGAGACAAAAATGTAGCAGAGAGAGAAGAAAATTTTTTACAGGATCAACAGACAAATTGAAAAAATGATCATTGGCAGAATAGATCAAGCGGTATCTGAAGAGAGCATTAAGAGGTTGATTAGAGAGAATCGGCCAGATTACAGTCACCCTTCTATGTCAGCAAAGGTAAATTTAAGATTTTCAGTTTAACTGACTCAGTCATAGCACAAGGGATGGATGCCTTTTTCCAAAGAAGAATTATCTTTTCTGCTACAATCTTGACAATTTGTTTAATTTATTTTAATATATGTGTAATCTAGACCTCATGTAACACATATATTTGGAAGCCATCTCATATGCAACACATATATAAAGAAAACAAAGTTGCAAAGTCTATTTATGTCACATAATTTCGAAATTTTAAGTATGTTGCGGAGCCTGAAGATATAAATTTTAGAGCTTGAGATTTTAACACGCTTATTTTTCAAAGATTTTGCAAAAGAAAATTAATTCGTAATAATGAATGTAAAAATAAAATGAGGAATGGCAAACGAGTTATAAATTGATTTTTTTTTGCTCATTATTCAAAATTTCAAGTTGGCTGCGGAGCCTGAAGATGTAGATTTAAGAACTTCAGATTTTAACACAATTGTTTTTTTAAGATTTCGCAATAGAAAATAGATTCTTAAAACCATATTTTGAAAATCTGTGTAAAATGTACATTTTTTGCTCCACCCTAATATACATACACACATGTATGAAAATCTCAAGAGCTTTACAAAATTTGCCAATGTCTTAATAAATTATGTTAATTGTATGCAGTGTTGTTATAGGTTAAGTTCTATTTAAACAAAGACAGATAAATGTACTTATTTTCCTTTTACTGGCTTCAATCATTAAGTCCTTCACATAACTTATTTTATTGTCATTTTCAGGGATGCAAGATAATGTCAACATCGAAGTAAACAAACATAAACTGGGTGGTAATAAACACCATGGAGTAACAAGAATGTGCCTGGCTAAGTGGTTAGGGTATTTAGCTCACAATCATAGGGTTGTGAGTTTGAAACCCAGCTGCATATTGTGACCTTGGGCAAGACACTTTATTTTGCATTGCTCCTGACCACTCAGCTGACAAAAACGAGTTGTACCTGTATTTCAAAGCGCCATCCTTGTCACATTCTGTGTGTCTGAGAACTACATTAACCCTTTTGTTACCATATTTCTGTTGAGATATTCTGAGTTTCTTTCAATTAATTTTAAATAACAAAGAATTTTGTAAAATAACTTACTTATCATTAAACTGGTGTTAGGAACATAAATTGTGACTAGGGTTTGCTGGAAGATTTTAATTCAGAACCTTTGAAAATAAGACATTTGTACTACAGAGCCAGAGGTGGTTTCAAGTAGGTTGATATCAAAAGGGTTAAGGGTACACATGTTTGGGGAGTGCTCAGCCACTTGCACATTATTTTCATGAGCCGGTTATTTTGTTGGTTGGATCAGTTGGAACCCTCATCGTCATAACCGATCGAGCGCCAGCTGTGGTATCAGCCCACTCTGATACACATTCCCTAATGCTGGACATTGTTACAAAGTGGCAAGCTGACAGAATTGTTACTGCACAGCACAAAATTCTTAATGGAATTTGAACTCAGAATGTAATGATCTGGAGGAAATACCCATGGGGCTTATGTAATGAGATAACACTGCATTAGACCAGAAGCTTAGGCAAAAGTTTATAAACTCTCTTGCTTCAAGTGCTAGGGTCATGATAAACGCTGAAGTCCTTCAAGCAGATAGGTTTCTTTTTTTCTTGTTTAACCCTTTAGCATTTAAACAGGCCATATCCAGCCAAAATATTCTCTCTGTTTTATGTTCAATCTGGCCATATCCAACCTCTCGCACCTGCCTTACAATGTTAGCCTAAAAAATATACAGCCACATAATCGAAATCTCAAGGCTACAAGTTGATGCAGGATAAATTCAAAACAATGTAAATAAGTTAATATTACTACATTTTATTGAGTAATCTGAATGCTAAAGGGTTAATAGGAATTCAAGCAGGTGCTTTTTATGTGACACCAGCACAAAAGCTTTTTATGTGGCACACACACACACACACACTCACAGGCATACACATAACATAGAATAAAACAGGAGAGATTGTTTATAAGATATTTAGTTACACTATCCTACACACATTTCATTAACAAAAAATAATTATTGGTGACATAACCAAAAGGCATTGTCAAATCCTTAGAGACTTGTAAACTATATGTAACATTACTTGATTCTTGAATTCTTTTCTACTCTAGGCACAAGGCCCGAAATGTTTGGAGAGGGGGCCCAGTCAATTAGATCGATCCCAGTATGCGACTGATACTTGATTTATTGAGCCAGGCAGGATGAAAGGCAAAGTCAACCTCAGCAGAATTTGAACTCAGAACGTAAAGACAGACAAAATACTGCTAAGCATTTCGCCAGGCATGCTAATGTTTCTGCCAGCTCGCCGCCTTAATTGATTCTTGAATTGTTGATGGAGGTAGTCAGTATAGATATAATATTTGTGTGTATACATACATACATACATACATACATACATACATACAGACATACATATGGATGTGTATGTATGCATATACACACAAACACAAATGATTTATATTTATATATTATTTCTATGTTGACAACAATAAAAAACAATATGTGCAAATGAAGGGAATGAGTCAGTGCAGGAAAAAGTGCTGAGAGCAATGAAAAATTAAAGTTTGTGGGAGTAAGAAAATGTATCTAAAGAATAAATTCAGTAGACCATGAACAATAAAAATCTACAGAGAATGAAGACAAGAAATCATAATAGGTGTGACGTGTATTAAAGTGTCACAACCAAATGTATGTTCTATAAAACATACTTTTATACAAATGCATCATCATCATCGTTTAACGTCTGCTTTCCATGCTGGCATGGGTTGAACGGTTTGACTGAGGACTGGCAAGCCAGGAGGCTGTACCAGGCTCTAATCTGATCTGGCATTGTTTCTACAGCTGGATGCCCTTCAATACAGGCACAGATAGGGCTGTGTGGTAAGAAGTTTGCTTGTTTCCTGATACATTTGTTCAGCATTCAACCCCACTGTGTGGTATCTCAGGCAAATGTCTTCTGCTAGAGCCCTGGGCTAAACAAAACCATGCGAGTATATTTGGAAACTGAAAGATTATTGAATATGTGTGCATGTATGTGTGTGTATACACACACATATTAATATCAACTGTGACAGACTAGTGTCTCGTGTAAGAGGGAATATACCTGCCACAGAAACCATGAAACTAACCCCATGAGCCTCTATGATGCAAGAATTCTTCATATTTATCAACATAGTGGTGTACTAGGGCAGCAAGCTGGAAGAATCATTAGCATGCCGGGTGAAATGCTTAGCGGTATTTCATCTGTCTTTACGTTCTGAGTTCAAATTCTGCCGAGGTCAACTTTGCCTTTCATCCTTTCGGGGACAATAAATTAAGTACCAGTTGCATACTGAGGTTGATCTAATCAACTGGCCCCCTCTCGAAGACACTAGTCTGTCACAGAGTTACTCATTTTTCCAGCTGTGTGGACTGGAGCACCATGGATGAAGTGTTTTGCTCAAAAACACAATGCCTCACCTGACCCAGTAATCAAAACTGCATTCATGAGTCCAACACCTTGACCACTAACCTATGTGCCTCCAAACTCAACAACATCGAAGTATATATATATATATATATATATATATATATATAATATATATATATATATATATATAATATAGATTTAATCAAAAGATTAAAAGTGGTACTTAAAATGTTTGAGGCACCAGAACTTGGTAGGGTAAAACCAAAAACAAAATGAAGAGATTTGGTGAATAAAATTTGAAGAAAAGCAACAAAAATTCAATAGGTTATAGCAGTACGTATGTTTCGTACAAGCTCCATTTATTCATGTAGTGAGAACACTACATAGAATGTACAATGAAAATGATGACACAGACATATATACATATATATGTATGTATATATACAATAATACATGCATATATACATATATGTATATATGTATATATATGTATGTATATACATATATATGTATATATATATATATATATATATATATATATATATGTGTGTGTGTGTGTGTGTGTGTGTGTGTATATATATATAAATTTATATACATAAGGATAAGATGTATATATGTGTGTATATATATGTGTGTGTGTGTGTAAATAACAAATGAAGACAGAAGATGGAATATACGAGATTATATTAATAATCACAACAGTTGTTTCGACACCTTGAGCATCATCTCAAAACAATGAAATAATTCATCAAAGTCTCAAAGTGATGAGATAATTTTCAATTAATTCAAAACGATGTGAATAAATAAGAATTACATTTGGTGGAGTAACCTGAAAGCTAAAGATTTTATGGTGTAAAATGTATGCTTATGGAACAAATATTTTATCATCTCCCACAAAACTCTCATAGCTATAATTCAGAAGAGACTTTTGGAATCATATCAGATGGTTTATATCCTGAGTGACACACATCTCAGGTAACATAGACCATACCACAAAGGAGAAGGTTTCATAATATACATAATTTATGCATCCACAAGATTAATATACATGACTCGTGCATCAGTACATGGATGTCATACAAACAAGATTCATTAACTAATTGGAGATGACACCTCATTAGATATACAAGTTTTCAAAATAAAACCTGCAAGACAAAACCTATCAATAAACACACATGTACATGTGTACACACACACACACACTGACAATACCAACCATCTTATCAGACAACACACCCAAATTAAAACATTTTGTCACTTTCCCAAATATTATGCTTAGAGAAGACTATAAATACATGCAATGCATCCTGTTTTTACAAATTTGGAAGTACAGAGATTTCATAAGTGTCACACACACACACACACATGCACACACACACACACACACACATGTACACACACACACACACACACACACCTCACCATGGCAACTTCAATAACTCCCTTGTGTTCCATGCCAGTGTGCAACAAACACTTGGTAAGAAGTCCCCCAACTCCCTCAGTCCACTAACTGATTATCATAATTTATGCACCCACATCAATGTAGATCTTAAAATCACTTTTACAAAATTGAAAGCAAAAAAAGAAATAAAAATAAAAAAAGGCCAGTGGAACAAGTTTCATCAAGAAATGAAGTTAAAGTTTTCAGAATTAAATGACAGCACAACCAACAACATACACAGAGCAGTCCATACTTTCAATGAGATAATTATAGACATATTTGTAAAACATTCTCCATATGGCATTTATTAAAACCGCAATTATATATAAGGCTAATTCCGCCGGGGTCGATAAATTAAGTACCAGTTGCATACTGGGTTGATCCAATCGACTGGCCCCCTCCCCAAATATTTCGGTCTTTGTGCCTAGATTAGAAAAGAATATTTAAGCAGTAAGCTGACAGAAACGTTAGCACACCAGGCCAAATGCTTAGCAGTATTTTTTCTGTCTTTATATTCTGAGTTCAAATTTTGCCGAGGTTGACTTTGCCTTTCATCCTTTTGGAGTTGATAAATTAAGTACCAGTTGCATACTGAGGTTGATCTTATTGACTGGCCCCCTCCCCCAAAATTTCAGGCCTTGTGCCTAGAGTAGAAAAGACTATTTCAGACACATAAGATGCAGTGAGCTGCCAGAATCCTTAGCATGCTGGGCAAAATGCAAAGCAGTATTTCACCTATCTTTACATTTTGAGTTCAAATTGCACTAAAGTTGACTTTGCCCTTCCTCCTTTGGGGGGAGGGGGGGTCATTGATATAAGTACCAGTTAAGCATTGGGATTGATGTAATCGACTTCACCCTTCTGCCAAAACTGGTGACCTTGTGCCAAAATTTAGAATTAATATTTCAGACTCACAGCATTCTGGGTTAAAGGAGACAATATTAAACTTTTGTTGACACAAGATGTCTTTATATACATACATATATAGACATACATTTATATATACACAGACATACATTTATAAACACGCGTGCGCACACACACACACACACACATGGTGTATGAATCTCTGCTAATATACATCTATGTATATATATATATATATGTATACATATGTAAATATATGTATATATGTGTGCGTGTGTATGTGTAGACTGTATGGGGTCTACATCTGTAGACCATATGGGGTCTACATCTAGCATAATGGATGTCCACTTAGAGGTCATCCGTCTTATATATATATATATATATATATATATATATATATATATATATTTATATATATATATGTACATATGATGTATATTCATTACACACACACACACATCATACATGCATATATACACACATGCATGCACATACAAATACACTCACATAAACACCTGTTTTATGAGAGACAATTTTATCAAATAAAAACATAAACTTTACAAATATCATTGGGTTGAGTCAATTTTTTTACTAACAGATACAATAGCTATTATCTGTAGATAGAAACCAATTATAACACACACCTTTAACTACTAAAGTACTTTATCTTCAATTGTACATCCGCATTAAACTGACTTATTGACTTTTCTATATAAAATACTTGAATGTTAAGTAAACACTTAGCATTATTAGGGAAAAGCTCTCCAATGGTGACTCTACTGCTTTGATAAATCCTTTCTTACCACTTTAAGTTTGGCTTGACCTCTAACGACTGTTTACCTGCTAATAGGATATTGAGCCCTTCCATGATGACCTCAGCCAATAAATAAACTATGTAAAATTCCCTAGTACACCTATCCATTCATGCATCTTCTCTTCTCATTATTCCTAGGAAGTTTCGTGCGGATAGAGTCCTCCGGCAACTCCACCATGGTGTCCTATCAGAAACAACCATCATTACCCTTTCTGGCTGGTCTCTGAGGTTTGACCAACTGAGACTATGGATATTATTCAACCATTTTGTTCTTGTTCTACCTATGATAATTTGCATTGAGAGAATTAGCACTTCTATATACAGAAACTGCATGTATAAAAGATATATAGAAATGTAGCGATTCACTACAAAAGGAAACAACCTTTAAACCTTTTTTTTTTCCCCCTTCTGGTCTAACTACTTAATATTCGAACCCACAGCATTAACTAATTTTTTTTGCTTATTATCATCTTTGCTCTTCTTTGGATCAATATGTTATGTGTATCTATAGAGAGACAGACAGACAGACAGAAAGGTAGATAGATCAATAAATATATAGACAGGCATTAACCACATGCATGAAAAAGGCACAGTACATTTTGGTTATCTCACCCCCATTAAAAAATTGGATTATTTTCCCACTAAAAAGTTGAGTTTATGTGGCAACAAAAGACTGGATTAAAAGAGTTACACATTGTTGACTTTTGGCCTCCTCAATAGGAAAGGTATGATTTGTTATTAAAATGTTATCAGATTCAATTAAGATGTTTAATTTTTTCAATTTTCATGTTTATTAATTTTTTCAATTTTGTATGATTTCTTATAAAAATATCAAATTCAATAAGATGTTTAATCTTTCCACTTTTCATGTTTATAAATTTTTTCATTTTTTTTTTGTTTTATTGAGGGTTAAACAATCTTTTTAGTTGGGGGTGATAGCCCAATTTTTAATGGGGGTGAAATAACCAAAAAGTACCAAAGACGCAGATACAGTTGCATGGTTACATAGTTATAGGTATGTATGTATGCAAGTATGAATGTATTCATGTATCTGTATGTTTGTATGTAAGTACATGTGCAAGTATCAATATTTGTATATACGTACGTATAAACAAGTATATTTATGTGTTCGTATGCACACACACACTCACACATATGCATACATATTTACTATTCATAATATATAGAAATCACTAGTTAGCTAGCTAGACAGACATATGTGCATGTATATATGTATCATTTGTTCTATTGCATGTGTATGTAATCGTATATATACATCTTTACGTATTGTGTGTTTTTAATCCAATTCTTACCACATATTCAATCTACATTGGAGGATTATTGTTTTGTTTCACACATCGATTCTTTTTAAGATTTAACTTTAATTTTGATATTTTTAATTATGCAATACAAAATTTTAAATGCATTTTAACGTTCTTCTTTCATTAATTCAATTACCTAATCAAGTTAAACCAGTTCCCCCATCTCCACTCCGATGTTTGAATTACAAATCATAAAACTTCTATTTGCCTAAAAATCAAACGAGAGTTAAGTCCCTTGAACCAGGTTCTATAGTTTGTGGACTTTCAATACTTCGAACATGCAACGGTAATTTCATTTATGTGGTCCTCGCAAATTAACACATTAAACAAGAAAATAAGTATAATAGTTTATATATTGTCGTCTATGTACACAACTACGTATGTATGTTCTTCTTGTTATTTTATGTATTTTGTTTATCGTTTTTTATTTTTTTATTTATATTGATTCGGCTTCAGTTTTCTGATATTATTATCGTTTTTACGTTTACGGCCATATCACATTGAAAACACCGGTTCTCGTCCGATAACCGAAGTTAAGCAACATCGAGCCTAGTTAGTACTTAGATGGGTGACCGCTTGGGAAACCTAGGTGCTGTAAACGTCTTTCTATCCTTTTAGCCCCCTTTGGGCAATAAAGAAATAATTGTCATTTTTACTTTTGTGTTTGTCTTCAAATATAAAGTTAATTCATCCATTCTTATTTATTCTTAAATACCTCATTAGAGAAACGAAATAGTTATTCAGTAAGAGTCACTTTTCTCCATTGATTATATATATATATATACATATA
>NC_068983.1:53802318-53809713 GCF_001194135.2 Octopus bimaculoides
ACACATGCATACATACATGCATGCATATGCACAACAGACCTGTTATAATGATTTGGGATAGAGAAGAGAACCTGTGCACCCTTGTGGAAATTAGCTGCCCAGTGGATGTTAACATAAAGCTGAAGATCAGTGAAAAAGAGAACGCCATGCTGAACTATTGAGAAATTTGCAGTTACTCTATCAAGATTACAAGTTTAGGTTTATACCTGTAATTAATGGGGCCCTGGGATATGTAACACACTGCCTAAATACCAATCTTGAGAAATTTGGCTTCTCAAAACCAGAAAGGAGAAAGCTAATTCGAAGGCTACAGATCCAATCCATCGCTAGAACTGTAAAAATCTGTAAAACTTTCCAGAAGTTTATCATTCAAATATGTATGAGTATGTCTAGATATGTAACTATATGCATGAGAATACATACATAAAACATACAAATCTGCACGTATATACGTAATACATACATGCATACGTGTGAATCAGTATATACAGACTGCTTACAGTACATTCTGTCTCACCTAGGGATTCGTCTGGGAATCCTTGAGAACTGAATGCCTGGAAGGTACATGAAAAACATTTATACATACACATAGATAGATTCAAACGGCAGCTGCACAGAAACTCAAATACAACCAACCATAGTCAACTAACACAGCATTAATTCCTCATACTAAATATAAAAATATGAAATCCAAATGAACTTAAAAGAAATAAACCTGCACCTGCACGCCCAGTTAGAAAACCTTCCTGAACCACAAGTCACCCTATGATCACTCTATAATTTCTGCAGTTCCCTTAATGTTTTGTTAATTCAAAATTTCCCTGCCGCGATAAAGCTACTGATCAATAAGAAGTACTGAACTGTTAAATTTAACTTATCATAGTTAATACAATATTGAGTTCTGTTTTATATGTACGTATGTGTTATTTCTTTACTATCCACAAGGGGCTACACACAGAGGGGACAAACAAGGACAGACAAACGGATTAAGTCGATTATACCGACCCCAGTGCGTAACTGGTACTTATTTAATCGACCCCGAAAGGATGAAAGGCAAAGTCGACCTCGGCGGAATTTGAACTCAGAACGTAGCGGCAGACGAAATACCGCTAAGCATTTCGCCCGGCGTGCTAACGTTTCTGCCAGCTCGCCGCCTTGTATGTATGTATGTGTGTTTGTATGTATGCGCGCGCAAACACAGACACGTGTTGCACGTGTTCTCGCACTCTTATAGACATACTCGTACATGTGCAGTGTGTGTACATCTACACATGCATACATACATCGTTAGAGAGAGAGAGAGTGATGCAAATATATTGTTATATATGAGTTTATACACACACACATAGGTAGCTAGCTAGCTAGATAGATAGATGTGTGTATATATGTATGTATTATGTATACATGCGTGTGTGTGTGTGTGTGTATTATATATGTGTGTGTATAAGCACACACCACATACATATCTACTTTTCTGTTCTCATAGACTCATACACATTCCCAAACATGAACACACAATAGCGTGTTTAGCGTATATGCATTAAAAAATCTATCCCCGCCTTCTAAAAGTCTAACCATAAATCAGTAGATTTATTCTGCAGAAAAATTTTAAAATCAAGTTAGACTTGCACAACCAATACGAAGATATTCCAAGCATCCTGTAAAAGAACTAAGCCTAGCTACTAATAGGGAATCCATAACACACGACTGCTAAATATATCGTGTAAATATATTGCTAAAGCTATAGTACACGAGGCTGATACATAAATGCTATATGTGCATGACAGAGGGAAAGCTAAAACAAACACTTCTCTTATCATTTGTTAAGATTGAATTATGTAACATCTGAAAATGAAAAGAAAATGCTTCCAAATATTACATCGAATGAAGATTACAGAAAGATCAACACCTAACAAGAGCAGAAGAAAAGGGCGTAATTGTTGCATGGTAGGGAAAGATTCATACTTAAAGATGGGGTGACACTGAGGTAGGTAGGTAGATAGATATTGAGTGGATGGATGGGGAGAGAGAAAAAGAAGGGGATTGGTAGATAGTATATACAAATAATATACATTATATTTTGTGTGTGTGTTAAATTGTAGTGAGTACGCAAAACAGCGAGAATCAAAACATTGATGAATATGCATTGATTAACATGTTCTGGCTGATGTGAGTGTGCATATTTACAGTTGATTATGTGTGAATAAATATACACATGAATGTCGTATGTATGTATGTGTTTATATCACGAATATTACTATACTAAAGCACATGGTAGTCTACGATGTATTTTTCGCTGATACAGGTTTGTAAAACAATTGATAACAACCCTTTCAACTACAGGCACAAGGCCTGAAATTTTGGAGGAAAGTGCTAATCGATTACATCGACCCCAGTGTTCAAGTCATACTGATTTTATCAACCCTGAATACAGAGTTGACCTCAAGGGAATTTGAACTTGAAACGTAAAGACGGATGAAATGCTGCTAAGCATTTTGCTCGGCATGCTAACAGTTCTGCCAGATTAATGTTGAACTTGCAGTAAAGAGTGCTTCGGTGCACTGCGTCTTGTCGGGAAAGGATAAAAGAGGGAAGAGAAAACGGCAAGAGAAAAGTCAAGTAAAGAAAGCACCAAAAGTACATGCACTGTTTACAGAATAAAACACACGGAAACAGAAAAGAGGACCGTAGCAGAGCCATAAAAACAAAAGAAAGGGTTCATAGGTACATCAGTCGTGTTAGTGAATTTCGGGAAACATGGTGTTTTTTGAAGGATGCAGTGTCTTAACAATAACTGATGTGGATAGTTTGTTTCGGGCTACGACAATCCTGAGAGTGAAAAAACTGTTTTCGAACGTCATAGGAGCTTCGCAGTTTTTCGATTTTAAAAGAAGCCGGCTGTAGAGGAGTGTGTAATTGAGAAAAATCAACAAACTTATACATCTGGTTAGCTTTGATTTTATCCACCTCCAATCGATCGACAGGGAAAGTCGATTATTTTGCGAAATTCACAGTCAGAACAACGAGATAAGGAAACGAAAACCTCCGACCCACTTCGGTCGGCTTTGAATTTTTGGGAGCAAATCCGAGTTATCCACAATAGTTTTATTAAGATCTCTGTAATTTATCTATCTATCTATCTATCTATCTGTCTATCTACATGTATGTATTATATATGTCTATTCATACATAAATACATACATACAAACGTAAGTACATTCATACGTTCGTAAATATATGTATATATATATATATATATATATATATATGTATGTATGTATATATATGTATGTATGTATATATATGAATGTATGTATATATGTATGATTGTATGTATATATATATATGAATGTGTGTATGTGTATGTATGTATATATATGTATGTGTATATATATATGAATGTATGTATGTATATATACATTCATATATATATATATATATATATATATATGAATGTATGTATGTGTGTGTATATATATATATATGAATGCTTGTGTATATATATATATATATATATATATATATATATATATATGAATGCGTGTGTATATATATATATATATATATAAATGTATGCATGCATGCACGTATGTATGTACAATATAAGCGTTCAGTTGTCCATGTGTCAGGAAAAAAAGCACTCTCTAAACGAAATTTTGAGCAGTTATATTTTATGTATTCGAGTATTATATCGTTGGTTATGGCATATAACTGGTGAGAAAGTTACCATTAGTTTCACGTCTCCTAATTCACTTAGCAATATTGACAACTCAGACCTGCTGGTCAGAAGCATGTAGCCTCTTTATTTTAGAAGTAAATACTAATAGAGAGTGAAACCATTGGTAACTTCCTAATCAATTATATCCCATAACCAAAGATACCCTACTCGACTATATATATATATATATATATATAGTAAATAAAATAAAAACGTAGAACAAACACAAAATAACAACAACGTGAGGACGTGGTACATGTGAAGTATTAGCTGACGCTCAGGGAAGGAAAGAAAGGTAGTTTAACGTTTCGAGCAAAGCTCTTCTTCAGAAACAGAGGAAAATCCAATAGGAAAAGAAGACGGAGAAAAAGAAATCGCCAACGATTCACATGAGGTTACATTTTGAAATGGATAGATAGATAGATAGATAGATAGATAGATAAAGATAGGGATGGCCGGTCTATAGGGATAACCCTGAGTTTCACGTCCACTTGCTAGAGAGGCCATAGGTGACCATGCTGGGGCACTGCCTTGAAGAATTTTTATTGAATGATGAATCGAGCCCATTACTTCTGTACTTTTTTTTCTTGTTTTAAAGCCTGATAATTATTCTGTCGGCCTGTTTTACTGAATTGATAAGTTACGGGGACATAAACACAACAACGCAAGCACACACACGTGTGGGTGAGACGGGCTTCTTTCAGTTTCCGTCTACCAAATCCACTCACAAGGCTTTGGTTGACTTGAGGCTATAGTAGAAGACACTTGCCCAAGGTGCCACGCAGTGAGAGTGAACCCGGAACCATGTAAGCAAGCTAATTACCACACAGTCACTCTTGCGCCTACTTCTGAATATTATTTTATTAATTAGATTTTTTCAGATTTTTTTTTTTTTTCTAGTTTTTGTAACTAATTTCCAAATCAAATAAAAATGTTTGAATTGTTTTAGTTTTCGTTATTGTTATCTATTTTTGATTATCATGTTGTTCTTCATCTTCTTGTTGATGACATTAATGCAAGTACTGCTGATCCAAGAGTTCTTGGACCGTTTATCTTATTTATCTATTGCTACATGTTATTATGTAACAAACAACGAACAAAGTAAATGAAAAATTAACAAAATAATATATAATTATTAAAAATAAAAGTTTTAAAAAAAACTTACGTTTTCGTGTGTCACTTCCTTATATATGCTTATATTTATATATACACATGAACATATACCACTATAAATATATACACATATATATGTATGTGTATAAATTTATACGTATAATAAAACTATACTTGTAATCTCAAAACCAATCGCTATTTATGATATTCCTAGTTTCTCTTTAAACCAAGAACCTGTTCAAATTAAAGGTGTATATATATATACATGTACATATATATAATAGAAGTAATCTTTAGTTAAAAGAGAAACCTTTCATTAGCATGTTGACATCGACGACGACGGTGACGATGATGACTTGGTAATAGATCTGGTTTTTATTTTTTTTTATTTTTTTTTAGTGCTTTTCTTTTCTGGTTTTTTTTTTTTATTTATTTTTGTATCACAAAAGTTTTTTTCTTTTCGTTTTCTTTTTTATTATTGGATGAACTAAATAAGCTTAAAGTAAAAAGAAATGTTCAACGCTAAATTTCTGCTTGACCAAAGTGAATGAGGCCAACTATTTATTATTTGTCATTATTGTTACTTTTATTATTATTGGTAGTAGTAGTAGTAGTAGTAGTAGTAGTAGTAGTAGTAGTAGTAGTAGTAGCAGTTAGACAACGAAGAGGGTTTCTTATGATAATAATGTTATTTTGATTTCTTTTCAAACGGCAGCTATTGTAAAATATAGATTTGAATACGGGTATTTTAAAACGTTTGTCTGTGTGAGGTGTATGTTTGTGTGTGTATGGGTACGTGTGCATCTAGGTGTGTATATAGATAACTGTGTGTGTGTATGCGCACATGAATGTGTGTGCGTGTGCAGGCATGTGAATGGGTGTGTATGTGAGCGCGCTTATATCTGGTATGCATGTATGTATGTGTGAGAATATGAAAGTTTATGCTTCTACCGGTTTTCTTAAGTGTGAGCATATGTACAACTATCTTTTGTCAGGTATCCCACATGCTTACGAGTGTATATATTGATATGCATACGAGTTGGTGTGTGTATGTATGTTAATCTGTGTGCGCGTGTGTGTGAATGTGTCGGTATTTTTTCGCAATCATTCAACAAGTATGTATCTATACGTGAATATATTTCTCACATTAACTATTTCTATGTACCTATGTTTCTTTCTATTTAATGGTCTCTCTCTCTCTCTCTCTCTCTCTCTCTCTCTCTCTCTCCCCCTCTCTCTCACACACACACACACATATACAGCAGGTATTTATTTCAGCTTTATTAAGCACAGCTAAAAAGCATTCATTTGTGACGAGCAATTCGTCCAAGTACACCTTTATACATATTTAGTCTTTCACTACATTTTTTCTCTATTTTCTCCTCGTTTGTTCGTTCGTTCATTACCTCTTTCTTTCTTTCATTTTTCTTTTGTTGCTTCCCCCCTCTCTCTCACTGTCACTCTATCTATCTATCTGTCTGTTTGTCTATCTATCTATGTCTGCCTGTCTCTCTCTCTCTCCTCTCTTTATATATACATACATACATACACATACACGTCTGTATGTATGTAGGTAGGAATGTATATATGTGTGTGTGTGTGTGTGTGTTCTTGAATGGCTTACAAACATTTTCCACGCTGCAATATAAATATTAATATATTCATATACATATATACACATATAAATGCATGTGTGTGTGTGTGTATGCTCTTTACTATTTTACTTGTTTCAGTCATTTGACTGCGGCCATGCTGCAGCACCGCCTTTAGTCGAGCAAATCGATCCAAGGACTTATTCTTTGCAAGTCTAGTACTTATTCTATCGGTCTCTTTTGCCGAACTGCTAATGTTACGGGGACATAAACACATCGGTTGTCAAGCGATGTCGGGGGGACAAATGCAGACACACAAACATATACACAAACACACACACACATATATATATATATATATATATATACACACACACATATATACGACGGGCTTCTTTCAGTTTTCGTCTACCAAATCCACTCACAAGGCCCGAGGCTATAGTGGAAGACACTTGCCCAAGGTGCCACGCAATGGGACTGAACCCGGGACCATGTGGTTGGTAAGCAAGCTACTTACCACACAGCCACTCCTACACACGTACATGTATAGTTAAAGTCATAAGAATTTTATAAGCTTTCGAGAAAGCGTCAATTTTTTTTTTCTCGAAGCACAATAAAATTTAGCCGTAAAGAATAGCATGTAAGGATCTTTTTTAAAACGGGGGCCACATTTTTCATTAATGTTTTACGTAGTGTTTTTGGTACCGAAAGACTTTCAAACTTCGTATACTTATCTATTTTGTGTTATAGAACAGAAAAATATTTTTGTATTCGAATTTATTTCATGTAAAAAATTGTCTTATTTCGATAATTTCAACCAATCACTGACGTCCACTCAGCCGATATACATTAAGTGCCGACTACATAAACAAACGATTCTTCGTTTTATTTGCTTTTTTCATTTTAAATTTGCTTTAACCCTAACCCTAACCCTAACCCTAACCCTAACTCTAACCCTAGGGTTAGGGTTAG
>NC_068983.1:53810359-53820092 GCF_001194135.2 Octopus bimaculoides
ATTGTGGTTTTCGTCACTGTTTACCATTATTTTTTTTTTTTTAATTTAATGTATCATAGATGTAATTTTTGACGCTGAATCCGAATTTGTTATTCATTTATTCCTGAAAAATTTTCCAAAAATACTACAGGTGTTCAAAGTTTGATAATTTTCAAAATTTTCAGCCAATCAGAAAACGGCGCGTTCGCTGCCTTTTCCATCAGCAGGGTGGGGGTGGGGGCATCTGCATGTCAAAACATGAAACTAGCTACAGTAAACTGAAAAACACGAAAACATTCGCGAACAAATTAAATATTTAAAAGCTACGAACAAACCAACAGGAGTTGCTAGAAACGATAGTCAGAACGTTAAAATATACACTAGCAAAATAAACAGTGAAAACTGAAAAACATACGCGAGCAAATTAAATATTTAAAAGCTACGAGCAAAGCAACAAGGGGTGTTAGAAATAACAGTCAAAACATTTATTAGTTTAAAAATTTCAAGAACGAAAGTTTGCAATACACTCTAGGATTTTGTAGAATAAATTATCTTTCTCATATCTCCTTCTCCACATAAATTCACAAAGATAAGAGTGAACTATGGAACGGTGTTTCCCACACTGGCGTTTGTTTCCACGCTTTACAGATGCCCAGGTACTCTCAATTTGTTGATTACACCCAATTTGGTGGTTACACTCCTTGTGCGCATGCGTAGCATCTTTAGTTACTATGGAAACAGTTCTTCGCCACGGTGATGTGTAAAACACTCGCTTCTGATTGGCTAAAATACCTAAATTTTTCAAAATTTAAAGGCTAATAACTTTTTGATTATGGATTTATGGGGGAAATGAATTTCATTTTCATAATTAGGATACAAAACTTAATCCATATACCAAATTTGAAAACAATTGAAACAAAATTATTAGCAGTGACGAATACGACAAAGATCCATGATTTTCGAAATACATCACATACAGCTTTAAAGAATAGAATGATAAATATTGGGTCGAAAAACCTTTTTGGATAAAAAATAGACAGAAAAAATTCTAAGGGTTGCTTTGGTCCAATGGTAGAATGCCTGCCTTGTTTACAGGAAATGTGGGTTCGAATCTCACGCGCCGTCTTCGACTTTTTGTCTCCAAAAGGGATTACTGTACGTGATATACAGTAATCCTTCGCCATATCGCGGTTCACCTATCGCAGTTTATTATTTAAGCATACATCGATTCCTCTGAGGTGTTGTTTTGCATTTATAATAAAATAAATATATACAAATTATAAAAATAATAATAATGATATATACAGTACTGTTTCTACTTCGCGGATTTTCACATAACGCGGAGGTTTTGGAACGTAACGCCCACGATAGTCGAGGGATTACTGCATTTATTCCCGAAAGGAGTTGTGTGTGTGTGTTTGTAATCTTATTCCCACCATCAGGCCAGGCACTGATCATTACATCTGTGGTGTATTCGAAAAGGGCACGAAATCCCAATCGAGGCTCCCTCTGCCCCTCTTCCTCTTCCGGTCAGTTCACGGTTCCGGTCAGCTCCCCAGTTGCTGACGACATACTACAACATCCAATCCTTCTCTCATTGACCTTTTGGAACTCCTTCCTGCTCATGTCTTTCTTGCAGATGATTTGCAATGGCTCAATAGGAACACTATTGGCATCAATTTCACCATTTTAAGAGGGTCTACAAAAGTCATGGCACGATGCTTTTCACCGGAGCCCCATGATTTTCTCTGTCTTCGGGTAAAGAACTAATGTCCGAAATGCTGAGCGTTTTTCCTTTCCTTTCAAGCGTTAAGATAGATAGACAGACGGACAGACAGACAGAGTGTGCAGTAAGGTCCGTGGTAGTAGAATCCAAGAAGTATAGATTTCCAACTGTAATCCTGGGGAAGTGGCAAAGGTCCGAGAAGAAGGTAGGAGAAGAGATGAGAATCCAAGAGAGGAGAAAGTCCAGTCAGTCAGGATGAAAAAAAATAATCCCGTTCTAGGAAAACTAATTTTCAAATCAAAGTTAATATATGTAAGTCTGCTCTAAATTTAATCGGGAAAAAAAATAGCAATACGCATTTGGTAAGTTTGGAAAATATTACAAATGATAGGACAGCGTGGCTTTGTGGTAAGAATCTTGCTTCGTAACCACATGGTTCCGGTTCAATCCCACTGCGCGGCACCTTGGACAAAGCCTTGTGAGTGGATTTGGTAGACGGAAACTGAAAGAAGCCCACCGCCTATATATATATATATATATATATATATATATATAAATATATATATATACGTATGTATGTATATATCTTTGTGTTTGTGTTTGACAACCAGTGTTAATTTGATTACTTCCCCGTAACTTAGCGATTCGGCCAAAAAGACCGATAAAATAAGTGCTAGGCTTTAAAAAATATGTTCTGGGGTCAATTCATTCGACTAAAATGTCTTCAGGGTGGCGCTCCGGCATCTCCGCTGTCAAATGACTGCAGCAAGTAAAAGATAAAAACAAAAAGATCCATTTTGAAAAGAATTGAACATAAGGAAGACAAGATGCGAAAAGAGGCAACACCATTGTTATCATTAATTCGTTCAAATCTTCAGTTTGTTAAGCTAGGCTGTCTAAGGTTGGTCTTATTAGCAACTGACCGATAGACGAAACAAAACAAGCTAATCATAAATCTTTATCATTTAAAAGAACATATATATCTGCCAATCACGTAATGAGTCGTCTTTTTATTGGTGGCCTGAAAAGATACATACATGTCTGTACACAATGCTAATTGTCATGGTTTTAAGCATCGAACTAAAATGGGACATTCATGTGAGAGTCGCATTATAAAAGTTTGCAGATCATCGACTGGGCTACAAACGACAGATTCGCTGCTCATTAACAAGCGATGGTAATACTTATTAGTGAGTCGACTTCAGAATCATACACACACACACACACACACACACACACACAAGCACGCACACATATACACGTTCGTACCTATGTACATATATATGCATATTCTTTTATTTGCTTCAGTCATTTAACTACGGCCATGTTGGAGCACCGCCTTTACTCAAATAGATTGGCCCCAGGACTTATTCTTTGTAAGCCTAGTACTTATTGTATCAGTCTCTTTTGCCAAACCGTTACGTTGCGGAGACGTAAACACACCAGCATCAGTTGTCAAGCGATGGTAGGTGGGGACAAACACACACACACACACACAATCCAAATAAGAAGACAAAGATAGATCTTAGCAGATCTTTAGGGATCCATTACAATTGTTTCTGTACCAGTTCTGCTTTCAAAATTTGTTTACGCAAAGTTCCCAACGAAAGTTTACGAAATATTTGCGGTTTTAGACATCAGAGTGGCACTTCTTCAGTCCTGTATAAAAGGTGTAGGCTTATATTGTTTACCAGATTTTGTGTTTTACTTATATCGGGAAGAAACAAAAAAGTAAATAAAGATAAAAATGTACGATGGAATTACCCCATCTTTCTACCCTATCAGAACCTTATATGTGTGTGTGTGAAGCTTCTTTTAGTTTCCGTTCACTAAATGTACTGAAAAGGGTGTTAGACTTGAAATTATAGTAAAAGACACATGCCTATTTGCCGCGCTGTGGGACTGAACCCAAGATCACATGGTCGGAAAGCAAACTCCTCAACCATACAGCCACGCCTGTGCCTATTAGTTTTTAATCCTTTTATTTACTTTTCTGATATCCTTTTGTTTGTGATTGTTTGTGTTTGGAGTGAGTTGTTATTGTCGTCGTTTGGAAACGAAGCAAAGAGGATAACGATAATGTTTCTCCTTTCTCAGTATCTTCGTTTCATTTTTCTGCATCGTTGCTTTACTCCTAATCGTTTCATTATAGCAACACGCAGGCGAATCCTCTTGGAGTTACCTCATTTCAATCTAAGTGTTACTAGCACTCCGTCGGTTATGACGTCAAGGGTTCCTGGTGATCCCATCAGCGAAACAACCTGCTCGTAAAATGAACGTGCAAGTTGCTCTAAGCACTCCACAGACACGCATACTCTTAATGTAGTTCTCAGCATGATTCGGCGTGACACAGAATGCGACAAGGCTGGCCCTTTGAAATGCAGGTACTACTTTATTTTGCCAGTTGAGTGGACTGGAGCAACGTGAAATAAAGTGTCCGCCGGGAATCGAACTCATGACCTGAGCCGAATACCCCCTAGTCACTTAGCCATGCGCCTTCACTTAATTTAAGAAATGTACAAACATTGCTAACATCATTTCCTTGCTTCCAACGCCTTGAAATTCAATTGTAAACTCGAAGAGAGAGAGAGAATCCAACTTCGACGTGGTTTGAACTCAGATCGTAGACTGCTGAAACACTTCGTCTGTAATAAAATGCTCCTAACACAGTTTGTTGCTCGGGTTATTATTTTTCTTACTGGATATAAAAATACTTTTTCGAGGTGAACGTGATTTGACCTGACCTACATGTTTACTTCTGAAAAGTAATGGGTAAGCGGCCAGTGAGGAGACACAAGGATACTATTTCAGCTTTGTTTCATCTTGGCTAGTATTGTTCTCGAAATATGATTCAATGTGAAAGCAATCCCTTTGACCTTGAAATATATTTGGGTTAAAGTCTCAAAATGAAGAAATTAGTTTTATTTACTTAAAGATTGAATCACGATTTAATTTCAAGGAAGTAAAGAAAAGAAGAAAAAAGAGGGATTAATCGGCTGAAGATGGCGGAGTAGGAGTACAGCCCTGAACAAATATCGTATTCAGCCGTACTTTGCAGATATGACTGTGGTGGCGTTGCTGCGGTGAATGGCTAGCGACCCTCGCTGCGGCAGCCATCCCACCTCGCAGGGCTCATTTCTCAGATAGGCCGTAGTTATCCTTATTTTGTGGAAGAAATTGGTCGTGCGGGTTACGAGAACTAAAATGTACGTACGGTTTTCATGTTATATTAAATAAATGTATGTTTATATATTGGTTATTTCACACACATTGTTTACATGAAATTATGGGATGTCACTGTCGTCACTTTCGGTAAATATCGCAATTTACTTTCATTTTTTAGAACAATACACTTTCACTTCTTTACGACGGTTAAATTACATGTTGACGAGGACATTGCCCGTGGTTCTACTAAGATTTATTACAATAACTTAATTACCGTTTTTATTGTTTCTTATAATTTATTTTGTAAAACAAAATGCTAAAGTCAATTAAAATGATTTAATTATTGTTTTACAGTAGATTTTAAGAGCATCTTTCGCACTTGGTGACTAGTCGGATTAAGCAAGCTGACTTAATTGCTGTTTTATAGTAGAATGTTTAAACATTATTCACACGTTCGATTCTCTGCGGCACTTCCATTTTGTACCAGGGGTCAGCATAAGCAGTGGCGTAACTAAAGTATGTGCCGCCCGGTGTAGCCCTTGACTTTCCGCTCCCCTTCCCCGGTCCCAATACTATTTATAGAGGTTTATACAGCAAGCTACAAAGTACTGCTCCCATAAAAGCGTCATCTAGGTCAGACCGCACCCACCCCACCCTACCCCAGCTACCATGTTTGTCCATCGGAGAGAATCGGTCACCCATCTAAGTACTGACTTGGCACGATGTTGTCTAACTTCGGTGATGGGACAAGTAATGTTTTCTATGTGATATGGTCATACCGGACATAGGTGACCTTCCATTACGTACCTGTTCGACAAGTCTATTACCCATTCAAATATTCGGGTCAGGAGTTCGGTCCAAGGATAATTTCACTCTTCCTCCAAACTTCCTGGATAAGTGGTCAGTTGGGAGTTCTGCCCTTTCTCCTCTGACCAAGAGATAAAAACAGTTCGTTAATCCACTACCAGGATGTGTACTTTACCTTATTGACCTGGAAAATATTAAAAAACAAAACAAAGTTGACTCAGCGGGATTTGAACTCAAAACGCAGAAATCCAGCACAAATGTTACAAAGCATACTAACTGATGCTCTAACAATTTCACTAATCCTCTGCCGAGATTGGTACTTTATCCTAACGGCTCGGATAATATTAAAAGAAAAAATGAAAGAGTTGACTTCTGCTGCAGGATTTGAACTTAAAATGCCGAAATCCGGAACAAAAACCCTGCAAAGCGATAAATCCAATACTCCAACGTCTCAACCAATTCGTCACCTTATGAAATGCTGCAAATTTATTAGGAAGAGAAGACAATGGTCGTATATGTGTATTATTAGACAGAAGTGAAACACTAGTCAGTAGGCTAAATTATAGTGTATTAAACGTATGAAGTGCTATTTAAAGGGCGGTTTACAGTAGTTGATGATAAAGGTAGAAATTTCATTTTCGTTATCTGTACTGAAATATATGACTATCAAGTGCATCTAAATAAAGGATTTCCACACGGAAGTCGTATTCAAACGAAAAGTAGCCCTGGTCTAGCATAGTTGTGTGGTTAAGAATCTCGCATTGCAGTCACATGGTCTCGGGTTCAGTCCCACTACATGGTCTTGAGCAATGTTTTCAGCAATAGCCCAGGCCGATGAATGCCTTGTTAATTGAATTTTTAAAAGGAAACTTAAAGCATATCTATCTATCTGTCTGTGTGTCACTATCGCTTCACAACCGGTGTTGGTT
This sequence comes from Octopus bimaculoides, assembly GCF_001194135.2. NCBI lineage: Eukaryota > Metazoa > Mollusca > Cephalopoda > Octopoda > Octopodidae > Octopus > Octopus bimaculoides. The sequence continues at coordinate 53,816,966 of NC_068983.1, forward strand.
TGTTTACGCCCTCGTAACTTATCGGTTCAGCAAAAAAGATATCTATAGAATAAGTACCAGGCTTTAAAAAAACACAATCCAGTGACTGAAACAAATAAAAGAAGACAAACATACAGACAGACATGGGCATTCCTGAAATTCTCCATGTGAGATTCTTAGGAGAATAGATGCACACACTTGGGTGTATGCATCGATTATTCAACCATCACACCAACTCAACCACAGATTTACAAATTTGCTTAACTCAAAAAATGTTGTTGCTTTGTTAGCAACCGGCTTCAACTCACTCAAGAAGAACTTACATTAAACTAAAGAAAAAAAAAAACACGCACATGTAAGATATGTATGAGTATACATATATTTATCGGTCTACTTTGTGCAATGTATTTTTTATTTAAGATGGTAGGACGTGGTTTTAGCAAGATTTAACTGTTATTTCTAGCCGCTTGTGTGACTACATAGAGGCATCATTCAGCGGTCACAATTGTTAACGTGTTTGCTTAAGCATTCTGGTACAAGTGGTAAACGGCACGATTCCCAGCTAGCGAGCTTGGTGAAAGAAAGAAAGAAAGAAAGAAGGACTAATGCAGTCGCAGCCTCACTACCGTGTTAAATCCCAGATGAATCATCTTCACGAGTGTTTCAATAATCCATTGAAGTTATTTCAGTTTATGCTTTTCCCGCAGGAAAGATTGCAAACTTTACAACTTTGCTGTGTGATGACATTGTCCATATAGGCGCAGGCATGGCTGTGCAGTAAGAAGTTTACTTCCCAAACCGTTTGGTTCAGGGTTCAGTTCCACTGCAAAGTACTTTGGACAAGTACCTTCTACTACAGCCTCGGGCCGACCAAAGGATAGAGGCCAGGCTAACGTGAACCACCTCTTCCCAGAGCTGGCAGAAACATTAGCACGCCAGCCGAAATGCTTAGCGGTATTTCGTCTATCTTTACGTTCTGAGTTCAAATTCCGCCGAGGTCGACTTTGTCTTTCATCTTTTCGGAGTCGATAAATTAAGAATCAGTTGTATTCTGGGGTCGATCTAATCGACTCTCCCTTCCCCAAAATTTCGGGCTTTGTGCCTAGAATAGAAAAGAATACACTCAGACATGACAAAAGTAAATAGACACCCTATAAAACATCGTTTTATGCTTATTTTAACTGAAAAAAGTTTGTATTTTTTTATTACTTGATATGTTTATGTTTTAGCTCCTGTATGTGACTGTTTAATCATGCCACATACAAAAGAAGGCTTGGGACTGTCCGAATTTCAAAGAGGTCGTATTTGGTGTCAATCTGAAAGTGGACCTAGTCAGAGTAAAATCGCAGAAACCTTGGGATCCCACTTTCTACAGTTAGTAGAGTGATTGTGCAATTCACCAGGGAGGGCAAGGAGTTCACATTACCTCGACCAGGGCCCTCTGACAGGACCCTTCTCTTTGTTAAGTGAAGTGTGGAGGATAATCTTCGTTGCAAGGCTTCTGATATAGCAGAATAAGTTGATGTCAATCTCCGAACAGCTAGCTGTCAGGTATCACCGCAAGCTTGGCTACTATATCAGAGCAGTAAGAAGGAAGCCACTTCTTCGACCAGCCAATATCAAGCAGAGAAAAGATCGGGCCAGTGAGATGGTGGGGAGGCCACAGTCATATTCTCTAATGCGTCCAAATTTGCTGTATTTTCTGACAGTGGTCCAGTGTGATCAAGAATTTGACGTGAAAAGATTGCAATTAGCAACGAAACACAGTCTGAGGAGCAATTTGGAGCAATGGTCGATCAGAGCTGGTGGAATGTGAGGGAAACATAAACTCAGATAAATATGTGTCCATATTGCAGAAAGGACTCCTTCCGATCTTCTCCAGCGGTGAAATGATTTTAAAGAAGACTCTTTATTTATGAAAGATGGGGGTCCTTGTCACACGGCTAAAAAGACCCAAGGTTGGCTGGAAGAGAATGGCGTTAAAAAAGTTTCCATAGCGAAGCCAGTCACCAGATATGAACCCTATTGGACACCTCTGCGTCATAATGAATAGAACATTTCGAACACTTCATAAAAAGAGCAACAAAGCATATTCAAAGCCAAATCTTTTGAGATTACTGCATGAAACTAGGCAAGAAATTCCTCAAGAGAATATTCATCATCTGATCAGTAACGTTCCTAATAGGATCCTTACACTGAAAAATGTAATGGAAGGGCATGTCTACTAAACGTTAGATATTCACATTATAATAATTAATAAATAATTTGAATGTATGATTTCAGATTTAAATTAATTTTAACGAGTATAAGAGTGTGTATTTACTTCTGTCATGTCTGTGTATAGACAAAATTTTCCTGTAGCAAACGTAATTCTAGCACTACCAACAAGGAAAATAATTCTTATAAATTCCATATTGGAGTTACCTCCCTTGCAAGTATCCTCTCATTTAGATTTCTTAATACACTTACAGGGAGTTTTTGTCTACTAATCGTCTAAATTATCTGGAATGATAGAAATTTTTCGCTTCAGTATATTACATAGGTGGGGCCTAACTTTGCTTATATTTAGTATGCAGAAGACGTCCCCGTGATATTTCCCTCTCATCCATTTTATTGTTGAGTCAAGCATTGAAATATACCTCGCAGAAGACATTCTTGTGTCTTCTTCCTATATGTTTTAACGCTTATCTTTTACTTGTTTCAGTCATTAGACTGCAGCCATGCTGGGGCACCGTCTTCAAGAAATCTAGTTGAACGGATCATCCCCAACAATTTGTTAATTTTCATTTTTATATTGGTATTTTATCGACTTTTGTGCCAAAACGCTAAGTTACAGGGACATAAACACCATCATTGGCTGTCAAGCGGCGGTAGGACGCGCGCGCGCATACATACACACACAATATATTACTCTTTTACTCTTTTACTTGTTTCAGTCATTTGACTGCGGCCATGCTGGAGCACCGCCTTTAGTCGAGCAAATTGACCTCAGGACTTATTCTTTGTAAGCCTAGTACTTATTCTATCGGTCTTTTTTGTTGAACCGCTAAATTACGGGGACGTAAATACACCACCATCGGTTGTCAAGCGATGCCGGGGGGACAAACACAGACACACAAACATATATACATACATACATACATATATA
>NC_068983.1:53820127-53821788 GCF_001194135.2 Octopus bimaculoides
TATATATATATATGTTTTGTGTGTATGTGTGTATGTGTATATATACGACGAGCTTCTTTCAGTTTCCATCTACCAAATCCACTCGAAAACCAGCTGGAAATAGCAATTAAAACTTCCTCAAGTCAAGATCCACTCAGTTTAAAAAGTAAGGGTATATTAGAAAAATTTAGTCCTAGACATATAATAATGGTGGAGGAAGGAGAGACATGGATGAAATACCTTTGTGACGATGTCTGTGTGATTTAGGGATTAAGTAGCCATGTGACAGATTCTGTTTGTTTATTTCTTTGTTTTGTTGTTAATGTTTTTGTCATGTTCTTTCTCTTCACCTGCTCGACCGAGCAACTCTAATATAAAATTAAACAACAATTACCAGAACGACGACGACGACAGCGACAACAACAACAAAAACGGCAACTACGCCACCACCACCAACAACAACAACAACCTCAACAACAAAACCGTTTGCAACAACAACAATAAGGACGATGGTGACGAGAAAAAAACATCCAATTCGTGGGAAAGAAAAAAGGGAGAATGCGAACGAAGGTTCGTAAAGAGGAGAAGAGACGTTTGGAAATACGAGCGGAGCAATGGAGCGTGAAGGTAACCAGGACGACCCACGACTGCGGGGGCGGCGGCGGCGGCGATTGTAATTGGAAGAGAGGACAATTCTATTCAATAGTTGTATTGGAAAAATACAAGAGAAATTTATGATACGGGGGACGGGGGTAAACAGTAGCAAAGATGATAATATTAATAAACAAGAGCAGTTTGTATGTGGTTACCTGACGCCCATATCACGCCCATTATCATAAATACGTAAATCACCAATTCATAAAGTAGTCTTAGGTATCCACTAAGACATGATGGTTACGGATGGAATGCTTTTCATCCCAGTAATCGACACACACACCTGACGAGTCACCTATTCCGCTAAGACCCTTAAAGGTGCGAAACCAATGACCACTCTTTGACCATTATACATACATAATATATATGTAGTGAAACCATCTCTCCCACTGTTATAAATATTAACAAGTGCGGGCGTAGCAGAGAGCAGCTTGCTGTGTCCATCACCTGACTGACTATTATTTCGGCGGCATTTGCCTCGTACCGTTCCCGCCAGGACGCAAACTGACCAACCACAGCCACGAATAAGGTCACGTGAGAGTATTTTTCTGATGCCTTCTGGAGCCCCTATTTTACTATAAATAGACTAAATTATCCCCGCCAATTCGTCGCGGCTCAGATCTTCTGAGATCTGGCCGCTGACCACACACGCGTAACACAGCACCAACCAACCAGCCAGTTCCAGCGACGACATCAACACCATCGTCCAACTACGACTACCAGCATCGCCGCCAGCGTCAACATGACTTCTACACGTACACAAGCTACCAACAGCTAACCAAACAACCACCGCAGCTTCTCGACCCTGTTTGTGTGATTTGCTCACCACGAAACCAACAGCCAGAATTCAGCCTGCGAAGAACATCTGTATTCAAGAACCCAGCCCGACATAGAAGCCCTAACATCACGACGAGTGACCGCTCTGCCTTAACGCCTTAAATTCTTATATACAGACACTTACTACTGTGTACTCTAATTAAGAACTGGTAAATTCTAATTCGTGTTACTGACTCTTATCAATACTATGT
>NC_068983.1:53821798-53835602 GCF_001194135.2 Octopus bimaculoides
TCGTGTTACTGACTCTTATCAATACTATGTATCTCTCGCATTCACATACATGTATTACTCGCACACACTCTTTTGTTTACATGACGGCCTGTCTTATATTGCGTTTTAATATGTCGCATTCACTCACACACAGACATACAGTTTAATGCTCCAATAAATCTTACTGTTATTCATCTCTATCGGTTGCGTTCCTATCTTTTATCTTACTGGCAAATTTCTTAGTTCTCTATGTTATAGAATTATAACATACTATCATTTCATATTTTTGTGTCGACCGTGTGACGCGTTTAAAAAAGGAGCCTGTTTTCCATTCGTCACCATTTCTCCTTTTGGTTCGCACGGTCGTTCTTACATATATATATGTGTGTGTGTGTGTGTGTAAGCTCATCCACTTTGGAAAAAAGGAACATACACAAACAATGACATTCTCTACCGTCGGTAGACTTCGTAGCGTCGAGTCATAGCAGAGACTTAGGCGTAACTGTCGCCACTAACCTTAGCAAAAGTGAGCACATCAACATAAAGAGTCGAGATGAGACGTAGAATGTGCACATGGATCCTCAGAACTTTTCAATCTAGAGATCATGAAACAACAATCCTTTTCTTCACTACGTTTGCTTGGTCTCACTTCGATTATTTTTACTGATTGTGGTCCCCCTACACATAACAAGATATAATGAGGATTGAAGCACCGCAGAGATTAATCACACAAATAAATGGCATGACTGGCCTTAATTATTGGGCTCGCCTCAAAAGGGTGAAACTTTATTCTCCCCAACGCCGCCCTGAGCCTATATTTTTTGTAGAAAGCGGAAAATATTCCACCAATAGGCGCAGGAGTGTCTGTGTGGTAAGTAATTTGCTTACCGACCACATGGTTCCGGTTTCAGTCCCACTACGTGGAACCTTGGGCAAGTGTCTTTACTATAGCCTCAGGGTGACCAAAGCTTTCTGAGTGGATTTGGTAGACGGAAACTGAAAGAAGCCCGTCGCATATATCTGTGTTTGTCCCCCAATCATCGCTTGACAACTGATGTTCGTGTTTACGTCCCCGTAACTTAGCGGTTCGGCATGAAACAGTAAGGCGGCGGGCTGGTAAAAACATTAGCACGCTGGGCGAAATGCTTAGTGGTATTTCGTCTGTTTTTACGTTCCGAGTTCATTTTCCGCCGAGGTCGACTTTGCCTTTCATCCTTTCGGGGTCGATGAATTAAGTACCAGTTGCGTACTGGGGTCGATCTAATCAACTGGCCCCCTCTCCAAAAATTTTGGGCCTTGTGCCTAGAGTAGAAAATAATATTTAGGGCGTCGAGCTGGCAGAAACGTTAACACGCCGGGCGAAATGCTTAGCGGCATTTCGTCTGCCGTTACATTCTCAGTTCAAATTCCGCCGAGGTCGATTTTGCCTTTCACCCTTTCGGAGTTGATAAATTAAGTACCTGTTACGCACTGAGGTCGATGTAATCGACTTAATCCCTTTGTCTGTCCTCATTTCTCCCCTCTATGTTTAGCCCCCTGTGGGCAATAAAGAAATAAATATATTTAAAACAGTAAGCATAAAAATAGCTGATTAAAAATCAATCCATCTAAAAATAATTAGGCGATGAAAAAATGACGACAGTAGTGCAATCGCAAATATAATTTTTTTTCCACACATTTCAACAAGCAAGGGAGGCAATTTAGAACATGTTACTACAATATTAGACATTTTCAGCGGAGCATAGATTTCATTTTATTTGCCGAATGACTAGATTACTTAGTGATAGTACAATACTCTAAATGCAATGAAGTCTCACAAGCATAAGACCCTACTGAATAGTGTTAAGTTCTGAAAGTTCTCCCTTCATGTAGTTTCCCTCTGTCATATTGTTGTTGCTTAATGTCCATAAAACGATAGTATTTTCAAATATACATATTTTTCACTTGCTTATCTCTTGAAGTAGTGGTAATGTTGGTGGTGGTGGTGGTGGTGGTGATTACCGATGAGATACAAGTACTTGTAATTTTAATCAACGATAAAGCAGCTGCAGCATTAGTATCTGTAGTAGTAGTATTAATGATGGTGGTAGGGGGGGGGGGTAGTATTATTGTTATAAATACACGTGTTATATATATAAATGCTCAAATATATGTCTCTGTGTGTGTCCATGCCTGTCTTTAGGTAACACGGCTAGAAAAACCGGTGCTTTGTTTGTGTCCCATATTTTAAAATGTTCGGCAAACAGATCGATAAAATAAGCACCAAAGTTTTAAAAAATAAGTACTAGGATCGATATGAACGACTAAAACACTTGCATCAAATTGGTGCTCCAGCATAGCCACAGTCCAACGACTGAAACCTTTTCTAGAGTTAAGCATTTCGTCTGACTCCATCGATTTTTTTTTACTCATTGCCCTCAGCGCCGCACACATTGACCTGTTAATATTGACCGTCACACCAAGGCGGTGAGCTGGCAGAAACGTTAGCACACCGGGCGAAATGCTAAGTACCACCGAAGTCGACTTTGCCTTCCATCCTTTCGGGATTGATAAATTAAGTACCAGTTGCGTCCTAAGGTCGATCTAATCGACTGGCCCCCTCCCCAAAAATTTCGGGACTTTTACTGAAAGGAGAGAAGAATCGTTAGCATGCCGGGCGAAATGCGTAGTGGTATTTCGTCTGCCGCTACGTTCTGAGTTCAACTTCCACCGAGGTCAACTTTGCCTTTCATCCTTTCGGGGTCGATAAATTAAGTACCAGTTGCGTCGATCTAATCAACTGGCCTAAAAATTTCGGGCCTTGTGCCTCCAGGGCGGCGAGCTGGCAGAGTCGTTAGCACGCCGGGCGAAATGCTTAGTGGTGTTTCGTCAGTCACTACGTTGAGTTCAAATTCCGCCGAGGTTGACTTTGCCTTTCATCCTTTCAGGGGTCGATGAAATAAGTACCAGTTACACACTGGAGTCGATGTAATCGACCAGCCGCCCCCTTTCCTCAAAAATTTTCAAGGTCTTGTGCCTAGAGTACAAATAATTATTATTGCTACATATCTTAATTGACCTAGAAAGAAATGAAAGGCAAAGACGACCGACTCCAGTGGGATTTGAACCCTGAATGTGAAGAGGACGAATGTCCCAAAACTTCATGAAACATTTAGTGCGAGAGCTTGAACGGTTCTGTATACTCACCTTCGATCTTTTCGTTCTTCTCACTGGCGGTGATGCGCTTCGATAACACTGTCCGACATACCTACAACAACAACAATAAGTACTTCTACTAGTAGTCGTAGTCGTCGTCGTCGTAGTAGTAATAGTAGTAGTAACAGCTCCGCGACGATCTAGAGCTACTCCCTACTATAGACGATAACCATAACTACAATCCCATCCACCACCGGCTCCAGCCACTATCCTATCTTTAAATTGAATGAGAGAGAGAGAGAGAGATGAGTGGGGGGGAGAAAATGAGATAGGACGAGAAAGGAGAGGTGAGACTTGCAGGACAAACAGGTAATTTTAGTGTGGACTGAAAATAACTCCTATCTATTATAAACAAATAAATCTATCTATCTATCTGTCTGTTTGTCTACCTATTCGTGTCTTTTTTTGTCCATCCTACCGACCGTCCGTCTGTTTGTCTGTCTATCCATCCACCCATCTATCTATCTATCTATCTGTCTGTCTATCTATCTATCTATCTATCTCTCTATCTGTCTGTCTGTCTGTCTGTCTATCTACCTATCTGTCTATCCATCTATCTATCTATCTATCTGTCTGTCTATCTATCTGTCTGTCTATCTCTGTCTGTCTGTCTGTATGGTGTTGTGACATTTCTGAGATGAAACAACTCACCTCTTATCAAATAAATAAACATTCATGAAAGTGTACTGCGGAGACGTGAAACGTTCAAGCTTATACGGTCAAGAAAGAAAGAAAGAAAACGGGGAGTCAGGTGGGAAGAAGGGATGGCGGAGATGTAAAGCTCGTGAATGCTCAAAACAAGACAGGGTTTGGTTTTTGAATCTCGTTATTCCGGATTCGATCCACTTTCTTAACCTTTGCTTGCCCAATATTTTGTGAGTGTTATTTAGTCAGCAGAATCTACGAGAAAGCACGACGCATGGTATGAGTTCTTTCTCTCTTTTTAATTTAGAGTCAATTTTAACCAGCCTCCTGCTTCGTAGTAAACTTGTGAAGGAAAGTATCTTGCTTTATTCATCATCAGATTTTATTGTCTACATATTGTGATTTTTTTTGTAATTTCGTCGCCCTTTCAAAGCCTAGCCAGGCTCATGGGCCCGGTTTCCCGGTTTCTATGGCGTATGTGTTTCCCCCCAGTCCATCGCAGCGTCACTCAAGAAACAGGAAGAAAGAGTGAGAGAAAGTTGGGGCGAAAGAGTACAACAGGGGTCGCCACCACCCCCTGCCGGGGCTTAGGTGTTTTCGCTCAATAAACACTCACAACGCCCGGTCTGGGAATCGAAACCGCGAGTCCGCTGCCCTAACCACTGGGCCATTACGCCTCCACATACTCAATATATGTATGTATGTATGTATGTATGTATGTATTATGTATTCATGTATGTATGTATGTATGCATGCATGTATGTCATTATTCAGTTTTATTTCAAGATTTCTTACCAATAGAGAAAGAATCAGTTTCTAACCTAGATCCAAGGTTCCTTCATTGGAATTTCAACATCAATGTGCAGATTTGTATGTCTTATGTCTATTGTCATGCATTTAGTTGCATATCTAGACATGCTTATTTATATTTAAATGTAAACTTCTGGATAGTTTTACAGATATTTTTACAGTTCTAGTGATGGCTTAGATATGTATCCTTCGAATTAGCTTTCTCCTTTCGGGTTTTGAGAAGCCTAATTTCTCAATATCGGTATTTAGGCAGTGTGTTACGTATTCCAGGGCCCCAATAATTACAGGTATAAATCTGAACTTGTAATCTGGATAGAGTAACTGCAGATTTCTCGATAGTTCAGTGTAGGTATTCTTTTTCACTAATCTTCAGCTTTATGCTAACATCCACTGGGCAGCTAATTTCCACAACTGTACAGTTTCTCTTCTCTATCCCAAATCATTATATCAGGTCTGTTGTGCTTACATTTTATTGGGGTCTTCATTGGGACATTCCACCAGTACTCCCTTTTATTATGAGTAACTATGGCTTCTGCCACGCTATGGGTTCTTATTTCTTTGTTCTTGAGGTTATCCTTCCAACGGATTTCATTATAGAGTGTTCTAGCTACATCATGTCTCTTCGGTAGATAATACCGTGATGACATTTTCGAACAACTGCTTATGGTGTGGGTAATATCTTCGGTGTTAACTCCGCAAAGTCTGCATCGGTTGTCACATTTTACTGCTTTTCCTGCATCTCTGTCCCTTTTGTGCATCAGGTACTTGGTTGATATTTCCTGTTCCTGGATTGCAAACGCATACTCTTCAAAGTGGGAGGTTGTAATCCGGCTATTGGTCCATGATAGACTGCTTTCATGATTAATGTTACTATCACGAGCTATTCTTATAATGTAACGGTTCTAATGGCAATACATCAAAGTCAGGGCCAGCCCAAGGTACCGGCAACTCGGGCAGTCGCCCGGTGCGCCATGTGGTTTTTATTCTTTTATCCTTTTATTTGTTTCAATCATTTGACTGCGGCCATGCTGAAGCACCGCCTCTAGTCGAACGAATCGCCCCCAGGACTCATCCTTTGTAAGCCTAGTACTTATTCTATCGGTCTCTTTGGCCGAACCGCTAAGTAAGGGGACGTAAACACCAGCATCGGTTGTCAAGCAATGGTGGGGAGACAAACATATACACACATATATATATACACGATGGCCTTCTTTCAGTTTCCGTCTACCAAATCCACTCACAAGGCTTTGGTCGGCCCGAGGCTATAGTTGAAGACACTTGCCCAAGTTGCCACGCAGTGGGACTGAACCCGGCATTATGTGGTTGGTACATTTTCAGTTTTTCTCTTTGTGGAAGTTCTAAAAAAATATTCTTGTAAAGGCTCCGAAGTACAGCTTGCCTGGGGCACTTGCAACCCTAGGGACGGCTCTGGCCAAAGTGCGCTGGACACTTAATTTTTAAATTCCTATCTCATAACTCGTTTGTCGCATAGACTCTCTTCAATACGTTTCCAGCAATATTTCTTGCTTTGTGGGACTCGTCGACGTTAATGGTCTTCCAGAATGCCTTCCAAACTCTAATTTGTTCCATCTGCTTCAGACTTATCTCTAATTCGAGTGATGGTATGTCGCGTAGGTGAATCTGTTTGAAACCCACTTCTAAACTGTCTTTGCGAATTTTGACTGTTTTCAAATTTCCAGTTGCACTTTAAGGTAAACTTCTTTTGTTCAAAGCTTCATCTGTCTCCCTTTATTATTTCTAACGGCTTAAATCTAAAAGATGAAAAGAAAATTGAGTTATTTGCTATTAAAATATGTATACATTTTTGGGACACCCAGTACACACGCTCACGCGCACACACAAAATATGTTTTTGTGTGCGCGTTTATTCTTCGTCAGCTTAACTGGCGAGGGATGGACATTATTTTATACCTGCGAATGGTATGAATATCATTAAAAAAGAAAGAAGCAAAAATATCAATAAGTAAATAACTATTATGAAAATATTGCTATAGTAATTGAGTTCACTGACTCATATTCCAGGCACTCCTTTGTCACATTTATCGCTTTGATGTAAGGCTGGCTGTGACCTTGTAATACAACAATACTGTTGCTCACTGAGCCTAATATATTTCGTTTTGTATTTAATTTGCCAAATTCTTGAAGTGAACTCGTGTCAATACACTTGTTTGTTGACTCGTGTAATTTATCTTATTTCAAAGAAATAAAATATCAAGAATGCCGAGGACATTGACATTCTCAGCTTCGAGAACTTACCACCGCAACACCACTGTCAAACAGAATTGAGACACTGGGAAACATGAGTGTCTCTTCGGCAAGATCGCCTGACCAGTGATCTCTTATTTGTTTCTGTCACTGAATGCAGCAACACTGGGCGGGGTTTAGTCGAACAAATTCGCCATGATACTTATATGAATATATTTTTTATGGGTGCGTATTTAAGACATTTGCTTTGGAATCTTGTGGTTTGGAGTTCAAGGGACCTTAAGCAAACATCTACTTTAGCCTCGGGGCGATCAATGCCTTGTAAGTGAATATGGTAGACGGAAGATTTGGTAGATTAAAACTGTGTCACGTGTGTGCGTGTGCGTGCGTGCGTATTTATCCTTCGCCGATTAAAAGAGTATTCGCTAAGAAAACCGATGGACGGTAATTTACGAACAAAGTTCGTTGATTCGTGTTCCATGCACTCTTCTCCCACACGCCGTTTTGATACAAGCTGAGCCAGTGACTGGTTCGCTGTGAACTTGTAAAACGACACTGTTGATCAAAAGGCACGTCATATTTTATTGCAAAGAAATGAAATATCAGGAACGTTGAGGACATTGACATTCTCAGCTTCGGGGACTTACCGCTGTTGTCCAACAGTTTTGAAACACGGGGTAACATGGGTGTTTCTACACCAAGATCGCTTGACCTGCTAGAAATAGAAACTAAATCTAAATGTATTCAGAAGCAAACGTTACTGTCTTAAAGCTGGAAAGGATACATTCCATTTTGTAGTTCTACATACACTTTATCTATTTTATTTTTTATCTTTTACATGTTTCAGCCACTGGACTGTGGCCATGCTGGGGCACTGCTTTGATGTTTTACTCGAATAAATCGACTATAATACTTGTATTTTTGTTTTTAAGTCTTGCATTCCATTCTATCGGTCTTGCTTCTGCCGAAACTTTAAGTCACTTACGAGGAAATGCAATTTTGCATAAACCCCACTATTTCACTGCTACTTTATTTTATCTACTCCGAAAGGATGAAAACCAAAGTGGAGCTCGGCGGAATATTGATATCAGAACGTTAAGAGCCGGAAGAAATGTTGCCGAGTATTTTGTCCGATATACTAACGATTCTCCGAACGCGCTGCCTTAAGGAACGGAGAAGAGCGATTTCTCAGCTTGGCACAAGGGAATAAATTATGTGAGATAGTTCATACCGTGGATTTAAAGAGGCCTCAGTGTATGACTGGTATAATTTAGTATAGTAGTTCTCAACCATCTATTTTTTTTTTTGACCTATCGACCCTTTTGATTATGATTTTATTTGGAGGGACCCTCTTAGCCATTTAATATTTAAAAACTAGTTTTATAGGCTCTTCTGTCAAAATCCCTGTTTTGTTTTTCACACGTTCATTTGAGTAGGTCTGTAATAATCTGTCCGAGAGACAGGCTGTCTTAGTAGCATTATAGATCCCCGGGCAAACCAATGCACTGGGCTCTACACAGCTCCGTCGCGTGACTTTTAGAGGTCCCCTGCAACTTTTTGTTTCGAGGCCTCATCCATTCAATCAAAATTCATGATCTACGCACCTTTTATTCATAGCTATATTTTACTTTATTCTATCTGAAGCTCAATATTTCACGTTATCCTAAAGAACATCTTTAAAAGTACGACAAGTTAAACTTATTTAGGTCTATTACAAATTTCAATAAGTAAAACTTCCAGATATGAATAAAAGAGCATTTTTATAATCCAGGCAACTTTCAGAGACAAACACGGCGCACTTTTCGCTACGCCAAATCATCGATCAGTTGAGAATAATCAGGCCGAGAACTAAGTTCGTGTTCAATAAATGTCATAGACAATCCACAAAGTCTGGTACACTTTTGTGGTACAATGTAATATTTTTGCAAGAACTTTTCAGGGTACAACGTATTATCGTTTTATTTCTTGAAAATTACAGTTAACATAGTTTAATTTTTGTTCATCTTAACCAAAGTAAATAGATGACTCATCTACGTACTTTGATCTTAACATGGGGCCCCTCAACCGCGGAGCCCCTCACCCCGCGACCGCAGGAACTGTAGGGGCTTAGCGATGGCCCTAGCCCTACAGTATTTATTTACTGACAGTAATCCATAACATAAATAGTACAGACTTGGGCCCCTTAGCCTGTAAGGTTCCTGGACAACTGCCCAGCGTGTCCACGTCTTAAGACGGCACTGATGAGAGAAAATGTTTCAGTGGACCGAAACATGCTGAACTGCATAAAACGCTCAAGAAAGAAACCTCGTTGTTTCTTACAATAAATACATCTAAAGTAAAAAATTTTCATGGATCCTTTAAATACTTTCGTGGATCCCCTGTTAACTATTTTGCTTGCGTGAAACCTCTATTTATTGTGGACCCCCAAAATCTTATATAGACCACCTCAGGGGCCCAGCTAAGCCCATGCAGTTCCTGCAGTCGCAGGAAGGAGATGGGGTGCTCCGCGGTTGAAGGGCCCCATGTTAAGATCAAAGTACATAGATATGTCATCTATTTACTTTGCTAAGACCTCCGGGACATTGGTTGAAAACTACGGCTTTGATTGATCCCAGAAAGATAAAGTATAATGTAGGAGCACTACGTCGGTTACGACGACGAGGGTCCCAGCTGATACGACCAGCGGAACAGCCTGCTCATGAAATTAACGTGCAAGTGACTGAGCACTCTACAGACACGTGTACCCCTAACGTAGTTCTCAGGGAGACTCAGCGTGACACATAGCGTGACAAGGCCGGCCATTTGAAATACAGGTACTACTCACTTTTGCCAGCTGAGTGGAATGAAGCAACGTGAAATAAAGTGTCTTGCTCAAGGACACAACGCGTCGATGGGAATCGAACTCACGACATTACGACCGTGAGCCGAATGCCCTAACCTCTAAGCCACGCGCCCTCACAAAGTATAATGTAGACCATGGCGTAATTTGAATTCACAAGTAACCATATGCGTGATATGGTTGTGTGTTTAAGACGTTTGTTTTGGGATCCTGTGGTTTGGAGTTCAGTCCCAAACTGCAAGGGACTCTAGGCAAATATCTTGGACTGCAGCTTCAGGGCTTCCAATGCCTCGAGAGTGAATTTGGAGACGGAAGATTTGTGTAAAATCGCGTCACGTCCACACACGCGCGTGTGCGGTCGTGCATGCTTATGTGTGGGGGTAGGGTGTAAGGGTGGGAGTGTATGTGCTTGCGTGCGTGCTTACCTATGTGTGTGTGCGTACGTGCGCGTGTATTTATCCTTCGCCGATTACATAGCGGGAAAGTATTCGCTGAGAAAAGTATTCGGTGAGAAAGGACGGCGCTTTACGAACAAAGTTCGTTGATTCGTGTTCCATGCACTCTTCTCCCACACGCCGTTTTGATACAAGCTGAGCCAGTGACTGGTTCGCTGGGAACTGTTGATCAAAAGGCACGTCATATTTTATTGCAAAGAAATGAAATATCAGGAACGTTGAGGACATTGACATTCTCAGCTTCGGGGACTTACCGCTGTTGTCCAACAGTTTTGAAACACGGGGTAACATGGGTGTTTCTACACCAAGATCGCTTGACCTGCTAGAAATAGAAACTGAATCTATTCTAAACCAAACCTTACTGTCTTAAAACTAGGAAGGACACATGCCAATTTGTAGATCTAGATACACTTTATTACTGGACTGTAGCTACGCTGAAGCATCGTTTTGAAAAATTTAAGTCGAATAAATTAACCCCCAATTGTCAAGTGCAGGTGACACACACACACACACACACACACACACACACACACACACACACAAATACATATACGACAGCTTTCTACAGTTTTCATCAACAAAATACACTGGCAAAGTATTTGTTGACCCGTGGCTACAGCAGCAGAAGAAATTTGCCCATGGTGCCGCGTAATGCCACTAAACCAGAAAACTCATGGTTGTAAAGCGTACTTCTTCACCATAGGAAAATACATTAGTTTCAAATTTTAGCACAAGGCCAGCAATTTCGGGGGAAGGGGTATGTCGGTTACATCAATCCCAATACTCAACTGATACTGGGATTGATGTAACTGGGATTGATTTATCGATCCCGGAAGGATGAAAAGGAAAGTGACCCCAGAACGTAAAAACGGATGAAATGCCACTAAGCAAGCATTTTGTCCGACGCGGTAACGCTTCCGTCAGTTCGGCTCCTTAATAATCCTGAGATAGGCACAAAACCTGAAATTTTAGGGGAGGGGGTAAGTCGATTATGTCGACCCCAATGTTCAACTGTTAGTTATTTCATCAACTTCGAAAGGATGAAAGGCGAAGTCGACCTCAGCGGTATTTGAACTCAAGAACGTAAAGATAGACGAAATGCCGCCAAGCATTTTGCCGGCGTGCTAACGATTCTGCCAGCTCACTGCCTTACTATGGGAAAATATATCTTAAAAACAAATCGAACAATCATCAGAGATCTTATTGAAACCCATGTTATTGTCTGAATAACTGACGTTCATCATTCGCTTATAACAACAATAGCAACAACAGGAGCAACTATTACTAGTTTTAATCGGATATGAATGGTCCTCGCCCCTTTTAGAATTCATAATTCAGTCCCTTAACAAACAGTTTACAAACAGTAGATTGCCAATCCTTTAAGCTTTAAATAATAAATATTAGGTATATAGTTACAATATATAGAAATATTAATTATAAGTACCATCCCAATGGCAACTGCAAACAAATAACCTAGGTTTTCTTATAATGCACTGGCTGGTCCAAGTTTAAACACGAGTAACCTACTTTCTAACTCAAACAGATCAATTGTATTGGGTTAATAAATATTACATAATGTCATTTATTTGAACGGAAGATAATAAAAAGAAAGTCTTAGTTCAGAAAATTTTCTCGTACCACTTCTTAACTCTTTCTGTCAACTCATTTCAATCTAAATGAGTTTTTTCAACCAGTTTTTACTTATAGACCCCTTTGGTTACTATTTAATTCTAGTGATACTCCATAGCCATTCGATTTTTAAAAGCTAATTTTATAGATTTTGTTGGCACTCCGTCGCTTACGACGTCGTGGGTTCCAGTTGATCCAATCAACGGAACAGCCTGCTCGTGAAATTAAAGTGCAAGTGGCTGAGCACTCCACAGACACGTGTACCCTTAACGTAGTTCTCGGGGATATTCAGCGTGACACAGAGTGTGACAAAGCTGATCCTTTGAATTACAGGCACAACAGAAACAGGAAGTAAGAGTGAGAGAAAGTTGTGGTGAAAGAGTACAGCAGGGTTCACCACCATCCCCTGCCGGAGCCGCGTGGAGCTTTAGGTGTTTTCGCTCAATAAACACTCACAACGCCCGGTCTGGGAATCGAAACCGCGATCCTATGACCGCGAATCCGCTGCCCTAACCACTGGGCCATTGCGCCTCCACTGATTTTATATATATACTTGTTTCAAAATTCTTATTTTACTTTCCGCACTTTAACTTTTAAGTTGAACTATATAAAATATTCGAGAAAAGAAATCTAGCTGTTTCTTACAATAAATACAACTAAAACAAGTTTTTCAGGGATGCTTGCGTCCCCCGTCCCCCACTTCCAAAAAAATTCTTATATGGACTTCGGTTGAAAACTACTGATCTAAATCAAATGTGTTTGAAACCATTTCTCTTTGTAACTCTTTACTGGGTGGTTTAAGTCTGTTTTTTTTTTAGAATATTTTTTCTTTAACTCACTCACAATAAGGTGCTGTGACATAGTGGCGTCTCCTTCAGGAGGAATATTGTGATCTCAGTTATTTATATGTCATAGAACCTGAGTAACCGGCCCTATAAGTCCTAGGACTCGAGCCAGTAATCTCCAGTGGTTGTTGATGATGATGAATATAAGATGGAAGATTTTGAATGAATATTAACTCTCACAATAATGTTATTCATTTTAATGTACAAATGATTTGAGATTATAGAATTTTATAGAAGGGATAGTCAGGTGATTATAAGAAATTGTATGAAGGTATTTTGTGTTCACACTTTGCCGATTGTGGTTC
Source organism: Octopus bimaculoides (assembly GCF_001194135.2). Classification (NCBI taxonomy): domain Eukaryota; kingdom Metazoa; phylum Mollusca; class Cephalopoda; order Octopoda; family Octopodidae; genus Octopus; species Octopus bimaculoides. The sequence continues at coordinate 53,834,726 of NC_068983.1, forward strand.
ACGTACAAAAATTCTGCTCAAGATTTTTGATCAAGTAGAATATTCCTCTTGTTCTTGTATGATTTGTTGAAATGATATATTTTTCTCATTGCTTCATATTGATCTACCTGCGAGTTTTGCTAAATCTTGTCAAGACAGACATTAGCATGGACGCTACAAACGTCCCCATCATTTTCATTCCTTTTCTTGGTAGTCAGGCTGTCTGCGGACTGGTCAGACATATCAAGAACAAGCCGACAGGAAGTTTCCACGGACACAAGTTAGTTTGATATGAATGACACTAAAATATATGCGATCTGGAATAAAATTATTTGTTTGGGCAATTTTCCTTTCTTTCATCCATAGAAATACAATTTTAATCTTAGCTTTGCTTTATCGATTCCAGAGATCCATGTTTTGATCGAACTTCACACGAATGATCTCCCCGCAAATAATTTGTATTGCTTGATAGACAAAGATCTAAATAACTGGTGTAAAGCCTACAATTGTAAAATTGTGAATCTGAAGCGTATGCAGTTAATCTTTCAACAAAAAACAGAATATCTGCAATGAGATTTATAGGTTGCAAACTGTTTACACCAGTAACAAATATATCGCAGCTTTTATCTTATGTTCATTTATCATGAATGCGTTCCTTTAGACGAGAACAGCAACCACGAAATTTGAAACAAATTATGGTTTATTTCACTTTAAAACATGGAGGAAATGGTTTTAGGGGAATGAATCACTATTTGTTTTAATGTATACTAGCAAGCGCACCCGTCCTTTGGACAGTTTAAGTTGCTTTGATGGTATTTTTTTTCACCAAATAATTGAACTACTGAGAAGGTTTATGAGTAGCACGGCAGTCTATATTTCCGAGTAACCTAGGAGCGGA
>NC_068983.1:53835692-53838287 GCF_001194135.2 Octopus bimaculoides
ATAGTTGCTTTTCTCGAAAGCGAAATTTCTTGTCAGAAACAGCCACATAAAATGGTGTAACGAAATTGAAAGAAGATGGTGAAATTTCCCCTTTGCGATTTTATTTTTTTCCCGACAGCATAGGGAGTTATTCTTTCTTCCCTCATAGCCTGCGCATAAACTGCATAAAGTTAAATTGGTATGGGGCTTTCTGAAAGATACGTACAGCTTTCGCAAGTGGAAGCAAAACTCTTATTTAAAGATTGATTCTTTGAGACGAATTATATGTGATTGTTTAAAAAAGAAGCCAGAACCGACAATGGAAGCTAGAACGAAAGGCTAGAACGACAATGGACAACAGTTAAAATATCATAATGGATGGGTAAATAAGCATCCTCAAAGTGAAACAAAGCATTCGTAGGTAAACAAAGGTATCAACAAATAGAAGAGAAGGAAGAGAACACCGTTTAAGTAACTCAGAATAGGTTAATTTAAGCTTGCCAGTTTAATGCAGTTTAAATATGGAGATTAAGATTGTTTGGTATTGGATATTCATCGCATACAGTGTTCCTAGTCAATTTAATCACTGTGGCAGGTGGACAGTCGAAATAAATAAATAGACAAAATCCTTTCACTTTTATAAAAAGATCGAAAAAATATGGAAGACCCTGCATACAAAACAAACTATGTCCATTTAAGTCCATTTATGCGGGAGCTCTGGGCAAATTGTTTAGTGCATGAACATCCTTGGGACATAAGTATTGTGCGTGTAAAATTTGGTGAAAATCGGTTGAGAATTGTAGAAGTGTATGCGTTCAGTGTTCTTAGTTAATTTAATCACCGCACCGTCGCTGGTGGACAGTGGAAATAAATAAATATACAAAATCCTTTCACTTTTATAAAACGAATTCATCTACAAGGTATTGGTTGGGCCTGAACTGTAGGAGAAGACTATTTCCAAAGATACCGTGCAATATGGAACTGAGCCCAAAACCACGTGGCTGCAAAGCTAGCTTACACAAACACACAGAGACACACACACACACACACACACACACACACACACACACACACACACACACACACACACACACGTATGTATGCATACATGCCTGTATGTATGCATGTATGCATGCGTGCATGTATAAATGTATGCATGCATGCACGTATGTATGCATGTGTATATATATGCATGTATATATATGTATGTATGTATGTATTTATTTATGTATGTATGTATGTATGTATGTATGTATGTATGTTTGTTTGTATGTATGTATGTATGTATGTATGTATGTATGTATTTGAACTGTCCTAAATGAGATTGATAGTGAAAGGGTGTTTCAATAATTTCTCCACACATTTCGTGTTGTGTAAAATTCTCAAACAAAACGTTTTTCATCCGAACTAATTATCTTCGTGCGGATATTTCATTGGTTAATATAATTTCTTAAGTTCGTGACAAGAACTTAAGAAAGACAAATACGTAGGATAAACAAGGGTTGTTTGTGAGCTAAAAGCAAATGCGACCAGAGATTTGAATTAAGTTATATTAGTCGAGGGTGTACAATATATATATTAACGAATTTCTAAATCCCGAAACTTGAAACTAAATATTTGGAGTAAGATAAGTTAAATATGGAAGTTAAATATAAAGTAGTTCAAAAGAGAATATGGAACATGTCAGGTGTCTTTCTTTCTAAAGCTCCATTATTTTAAATTTCTCTGGGGGAACCTGTCAGCTTAGTTGTTAATTTCGGGTTATTTGCCTAAGATATATACTTTTTTAATGGGTCTTTCAATTTAATTAGGATTAAGAGATAGTAGCAGATAAATAGAGTTAATGTTTGACATAGTATTTTCGTAAAGTCCAAGTGTGTTATAGAAACATGACAACATTTGTATGTTTTAGTAATATTTACCCTTATACTGCTAAATGATACATAAGGAGTTATTGTATTAAACTTTGTTGCGAGAATTCTTTTTTGCCTCTGTATCGTATTAATGACTGGGAAGGTGGTGAGCTCACAGAATTGTTAGCATGTCAGGATCGATAAAGTAAGTACCAGTTGAGCACTGGAATCGATGTACTGTCCAGCACTCTGTCTCAAACTTTGAGGTGTTGTGCTTATAATAGAAAGGATTACACTGTCTATTAATAGATAAATGATTCTGGAGACACAGTGACATATTTATTATCTTATATATCTTATCTGATCATTTATTTATTTTAGTTTTATTTTGTTCTCTTTGATTCAGCCTATTTCGTGACCAATTTGGATTTGTAGTTTATCGTGTATTTGTCCTTTGCATATAATTTGATATGCTAATGAAATGTTTAGAACATCTTCAACGAGGAGTGTGTTTTACGTGAAATAAAGATTCATTCAACAAATTGATTAATGCATAGGGCTGAAGAGTCAATATTTTCCACTTTCCTGGAATAATTTTTTTTATGCGCCCTTTTAAAGCCTAGCTAGGCTCATGGGCCCGGGGTCTATGGCGTATTTGTTCCCCCCACCCCCCAGCTGGACGGGACACCAGTCCATCACAGCGTTACTCAAGAAACAGGAAGAAAGAGTGAGAGAAATTTGGGGCGAAAGAGTACAACAGAGG
>NC_068983.1:53838403-53839665 GCF_001194135.2 Octopus bimaculoides
TGGAGCTTTAGGTGTTTTCGCTCAATAAACACACAACGCCCGGTCTGGGAATCGAAACCGCAATCCTCCGACCGTGAGACCGCTGCCGTAACCACTGGGCCATTGCGCCTCCACTTCCTGGAATAATACTAATTTAATATTAGGCGGCGAGTTGGCAGAGACGTTAGCACGCCGGACGAAATGCTTAGCGGTATTTCGTCAGTCATTACGTTCTGAGTTCAAATTCCGCTGAGGTTGACTTTGCCTTTCATCCTTTCGAAGTCGATTGGAGTCGATCTTATCGACTGGCCTCCTCCCCAAAAATTTCGGGCGTTGTGCCTAGAGTAGAAAAGTATACTGATTTAATGTATTATATATTCCAGCAATAAACTTTTGGTAAAGTGTCAGGGAGACAATTATAGAATTATTCAATAAAACGAGTTGTTCACTTCATTCTCCTTGTTAGTATGTATATATATTATATAAGTTGCGATGGCTAAATTATCGCCATTTTATATTATTAATTTCGCACACGTGCGTTGTTTTTTATTTTGTCGACTACACTGCATAGTAGGGTCAGTTGGGCACCGTCTGTGAAAAAAACAGCACCACAATGCTTTTCACTCAGCCAGAAATTTGGAAACGACATGCAGTACTGCTTGACATTTGCTCCAGAAGCTCCAATACGAACATTTTTTTGCGAACAGTTTTAAATGGCCCATTCACACGGGCCATTCTTGACACGTTCACCTACCTTTCAACAAACTTACTGGGTAACACTACCTCCCTGTCCAGCCTCACTTTCCTTTCCAAGTGGAACCTGACAAAGTCAATGAGGCCTTGGCCGAAGGGGAAGGTACTCGTCTTCAACCCGTTCTATCGCGTCCACCACACAACTTCTTTCGCTATAGCCACCAGAAAAAGAAAAACTGCCTGTCCTTCCCGGCCAAAGGAAGGAAGCAGGACGATCTTCACAATGGACTCGGACGATAGACGGATCCGTCCTACGCTTGACAATAACTGTTCGACAAAGCTCCACAAGTCTGTACGAGAGCGTGCAGAACGGTTTCATTGCCCCGCGTGCATCTCGGACAAGCCCGTGTGACTGCACATCCGTGCCTGTAGAGCTTATCACGAACCGGCAGAGCCCCCGGTTGCACTGCCAGACCAGGGATTTCTGGAAGTTATCCATAGACCTTGGTTCGAAAATCCTTCGGAAGAGACCAGCCAATTGATCACTCCCGACGCCCAGAACCGCTCCGAGAACGTCGTCACTCTTGCCC
>NC_068983.1:53840672-53844214 GCF_001194135.2 Octopus bimaculoides
TTTTTGTTATCGCTTAAAGCATGCGGAACCCTTGCTTCATACTTCTGAACCTTTCCCATCGAATGAAGATGCTTCTCTATAGCAGTGTGGGAGCATTCCATTTTTTCTGCCAGTTGCCTTGTCGTTTGACGAGAATTTTCGTGCAAATGTTGGTTTAATCACTCTTCATCGAACTCAACTGGACGGCCAAAACGAGGTCCGTCTTTGAGGTCAAAATTTCTATTTTTGAACTTGGCATACCAATCACGAGCGGTTCTTTCAGCTATGGCACCCTCTCCATACATAGCACAAATGTTGCGAGCGGCTTTTGCGGCCTTAGAGCCTTGATTTAAAGCAAAAAGGTGTCAAAAATGCTCGTTTTTCTTAACTTGACATTCCATTTTAATGATCTAAAAATAGAGAAAAATTAACTAGAAAAAAAGCAAAATAGATTCCAAAATGATTCAAAAATAGAATTCTCGAAAAAAAATAGATTCCAAAATTTAAAAACGCAATAAATTCCAAAATTAAAAAATAAACGGCGGGAACTTAGTTGCCAACCCAATATTTTATTCATACAAGAGGCATATAATATGAATCAATAAAAAGAGCGTAACACAAAACAAAACAAAGTACTAATAAAAATTCAAAATTGAAAATGCACATTGGCAAAGATTTTTGGCAGAAAATTCGAGGAATAAATTTACGCTTCCTTGTGCACCGTGAATGTTGATCAACAGGAGTGTCTCTGTTTAAACAGCTTCAATAGTCTGCCATCATCACAGCATCCCAACGTCCTTGGTACCGAGTTTCCATCTCCTTGATGTCCTGATGGAATCGTTCGCCTTGTTCATCTCTAACATCTCCGAGATTTTCAGGAAAACGATCAATATGACTAAAAAAATAATGCATTTTGATGCTCATATTCGCGCCAATATCACGGATAGTTGATATCAAGTTGGTAACAAGGTCTTTATAGTTTTCACTTTTGTGTTTCTCAAGGAAATTTTGCACTACTTCTGCAAAGGCTAGTGAAATCGGTGTTTCATTTTTGCTCATCGTTTTCACGAAATTTGTGTCCTTCAAAAGTTTACGGATCTGTGGCCCTTCAAAAGTCCCTGCTTTAAGTTTTCCAGTCGTCAAGTCTGGAAATACACTACAGATATACTTAAAGTACTCCCCATTTTTGTCAAGAGTTTTGACGAATTGCTTGATCAATCCGAGTTTGATGTGCAAAGGGGAGTAAATGATCTTATCTAGCTCAACTAAAGATTCTTTCAATATACTGGCAGCTCTACATGGAGCCATATTCGTTCGAGGCGGCCAATCTTTCTTAACATAGTGATTTACTCGGTCTCTGCTGTCCCACATGCAAAGAAAGCCTGGGTATTTGGTATAACCAGATTGCTGTCCCATGAGAAAATTCAACGCTGATGGCCCATATATGATCATGATACAGCATCTGCTCTAAAACCAACTTAATTTCTTCATATTCTTCCTTCAGAGGTGTTGAGTAGCCGAGTGGGACAGAGCCATACACATTTCCGTTGTGCAACAATACACATTTTAAACTACGCTTAGAGCTGTCTATAAAAAACGTCATTCCTCTGGTTTGTATTCCTCAATGCCAAATTTATTAAGAAGCCCACTGACATCTGTGCAGTAAACCAGCTCTTCCTCTTTTACGAAGAATGAAAGGAACTCTTCCGATAGAAGGTTATACGGACACCATTCTCTAGAAGATTCTTCTCTTTCAGTCGAGAAGCCAACAGTTCTGCAGAATTTTTTGGGAGGTTCAAGTCACAAACTAAATCATTTAGCTCTACCTGGGAGAATAACTGAGGTAAAGTCTCAAATGAAGTCTTGATCTCTAGTGTTATCTTGATGCGATGAATTCGTCTTTGGTTGAGGGTAAAGTTATCTGAGGCAAGACATTGAAGACAGGAACAGGAAGTTCTTCACTGTGTGGAACAAGTCTAATAGCAGGGGCAAGATTAGGATAAACAAGTGTTTGTCGATTTTTCCGGTTAATGCCCTTCAAATTTAGGTTACAATAATAGCAGTCGTCTTCGTGATTACAGCGCTCCCGCCATACCACTGGTATAGCAAACCTCATACTTTTCCTTGTCCCTTTAGTCCATTGTCGCAAATGTTCTGTACATTGTTTGCAGACACTATGGTGCCCAATATTTATCTTGGTCTCCCAGCTTGACCCCAAAATATGCCATATACACTCTTTCAACAAATTCAGTGATGTTTTTTTCGATTTTCAGGTCATGTGTATTTTCCACAAACAACAAAACACATTTGGAGAATTAACGCAACATTTCTTGAAGAGGACATCTTTCACATTTTCTATCGCTTCGTTTACCACAACATCTAAAAAGTATGGAAAAATAAAAATAAAATAGAATTAGAATAAGGTAACGAACACTGCGCACTGGACGTGCACACATACATAGTGACTATAGGGATGTTCAATAACTTAAAAATTAGATCTGATAGGTCAAAAAGAAGGTTATATTTGAATTCAGGAGATCGATTTTGTACAGGAATGACTTTTATTTCCCAAACACCAAAAAACTTGTAAATCAATGTTATGATTATTGCAATTAGTTTGCGGTCAGAGTTATCTCCCCTACGATGTTAGCTTTAAAAAAAAAGCCATATAAAAAATCGATTGAAAATAAAAATAAAAACGCTTTTCTTACACATGTGACGTTGTTTATTTTATATTTCCATTTCGTTTCGACAGTTTTGTTTTCGACAATTGTTATCAACACTTGTTATCAGTGACTGATCGATTTTTTTTTTTCTTTTGAAGTTTTAAAAATAATGATAATATTCGCCTTACAATAAACAATTCATGACGAGAAATAATTTATTAATATTTTTAAATAAAAAATACTTTCATCTCTGGTTAGACAATTCCATTTAGTATAATCCTCGAGTGCTTTTGTGCGTGACGTTGGTAATTATCTACAGTTTCTTCATATCGTTAATGAAAAAGTAGTTGTATAAAGACGGAAAGTCGTTACTTTAGCGGTAATGACTATTAAGGGAAGCAACTCTGGTTTCTCGAAAGAAATAGTATGATTTTGTGTATACCCAGACGGTTTTCCATTTAGAAAATTGATTAAAATTATGGTTTTAATTTAATCTATTAGCATACCCGTGTCATAAAAAATATTGACAGTTTTATAAACATTAGAAAACAGTTTTATCAAAACAATGACATACAAATCTGCACATGCACTGACTCCAGATACTGTGCATATACATATATAGAAAAAATACCCAGTTGATGTTATTGAAATTCAAATGAAAGAGCTTTGGATCTAGGTTAGAAACCGGGTCTTGTTATATTGGCAAGGAATTTGAAAAATAAAACTCAATAATGACATGCATAGATATGGTCTTCTTTCAGATTCTGCCTACCAAATCTGCTCACAAGGCTTTCATCGGCTCTACAATATGTATATATATATATGTGTGTGTGTATACACATACACACACACACACACACACACATATATATATATATATATATATATATATATATA
>NC_068983.1:53845124-53848064 GCF_001194135.2 Octopus bimaculoides
ATATATATATATATATATATATATATATATATATATATATATATACTTTAAGGCCACCACGAAGTATATATATACATTTAAATGCGCGCACACACACATACACATACATTTATCGCTCTATATATAAATATACATATATGTATATGCGTGTGTGTATGTAACAGAGCTAGTCGAATTTGTAATGCTTATTAATGTCAAGTGCTACCGAAAATTAAAATGTTACCACAAAAGTTTTATCAATTGTACAACTATGAAGTATGCAAGCCTACAGCGCCTACTGACATCAATAAACTCCAGCTGAACCGGAAGAATCAAATGTCATTTTTGATAAGCCGTTACCATTTTCGGTCTCTAGTGTTATACTGAAAACTATCTATAAATGAGCAATAGGTCATAATGAAGTTTTCTAAAATTTAACTGTGTTGTCAGTTGGTAGATATCAGCACAGATCAGTAAGCAAACAATTTGCTGAAGTTATTTATAAGGGCATCAACTCTTATCAGATTCAATAGTCCGGAGTGCTTTGGGCCGACGAGACACAACAATGCCGAATCACCAGTTGTCCCAGAACCTATAATACTAATGAATGTGATATGTTATTAACACACATTTGTCATAATGAAGTTGTTCTCCAGGGACGAATAAAACAGCGATTAGTATATTCACGTTCGAATTTGCCGGAACGTATTAAGAATAATATGTTTAGTGTAGCTATTCCTCACCAAGACACATAAAGGCATAAAATTACATGTCATACGAAAAGAAGGTGAAATACCTGTAATGCATTTGAAAGGACGATCTTTGAGCTGCCAATCGTTGTTCGTTGGCTACCTCTAAGTTATCATCACTCAGTTATATAGCTGTCTCAATTGGAATTGAATTTAGCTTCTTCTGAATAACGGCAAAGTATTGCATTTTATGAGACACGGGAAAACTGAGAACTGATGGAGATATAAGAGAAATTATAGGATTCTGCGGACAAATAGACCAAAGTTTTAAATCCTATGCACTGAAAGCTTATATTTTACGCGAAGGACTACGCTTTAGTTATCTATTAGAAATGAATATCGAATCAAAATAAAAAAGGATGAAGATTTTGTCCTGGGGGTCGGAAAGCTCAGATACAACCACTATTCCTCGCAACACACTACAGTCTCATGCTGCAGTTGTGAACTCCGCTCGGATCCTCCCCATCCAATTATTAAAGTCTATTTTCGTTTTCATCGCCTTTGAATCTGTTTTCCTTCCTCCCAGTCCAAAGAATGTGAACACAGAAATGAACATGGCCAAAATGTAGCAGTTTTTCGCCGTCTGATCATCGTCACCAACGTTTTACTATTCCCATTTCTTCCAGGACCGAATCTTTTGTTCGACGACCTACACAACTGACTCACAGCGCTCGCCTGTAGCACATAATCTCGAACGCCTTCATTCGCTTAGTGTCAGCCACCCAGTTTGAATCCATGTTTCACATCAACACAACGCCTGTGGACAGAATATGGTCTTTAGAAGTTTCGGTGTGGTATTTCCCCATATTGTATTTGTAATGTAGCCTCCATCGTACAACATGCCGTTATAACAACAAATCTTTATCGTCACAACTGCTGACTCCGACATTTCATATTATTGTGTACCTAATCAATCTTACCCGTTACAGTAACCTCAGGGTTGATTTTTCTGTATCAAATCTTCATCCGATTTCCGGTCAGAAATTCACTGTTTCGTTAACAATAAGACATAGGTACTTGAATTTGTCAACCTGATCTAGAGTAATCTATATTATCGCATAGTAAGCTGGATTTGTTTTCCGCTGGCTGCCTTTTTAGTGCTAATCCCTATTAGAAACTCGTTGGAGAAGAGTAGCTTCCCCTGCTTCACTATCACTCATCACGTATTGTACACAGATGACCGGATTATTCGTGTATTGAGGTTACTACATTCAGCATTCGTTTTAAAGGAAATTCATGAGTAAATAGCTTTCTTGGAAAACGAAAACTGTGATTGCTCTACATATCACCTTTTCTTTGTGACTTTTCTCTGTTTTCCTTGCGAGCTTCGTAGACGAAGCCCTTACTAGAGGCATACTGATAGAATACGTACGTGTGTATGTGTGTGTGTATGCATGTATGTGGAAACAGACGGACGGACGGACAGACAGACAGATAGATAGATGAAAATAAGAAACATAAACAATACCTAAAGTACGTGAACGGAATTTCAAAATTGTTCACCAAAATTCTCATCAATATATGACGGTAACGAAATGTGAACAAACTTCATCTTTTTTAATAGCCAAGGCTGTACTGCAGTTGATGGTTCTAAGTCCAGAGCAGAAAAGAGGACGTTTGAAATGCTCCAAATTTAATGACTAAATCTCAAGTGTGAATTCCAAAAATCATATAACTCTCACAAAACTTGATATCAATTTACAAACGTACTTTAGAAGAATTACGTATAGTATATTACTCAAATATAAATTATTATTAAAAATGTATATCATCATCATCGTTTAACGTCCGCTTTCCATGCTAGCATGGGTTGGACGATTTGACTGAGGACTGGTGCAACCGGATGGCTACACCAGGCTCCAATCTAATTTGGCAGAGTTTCTACAGCTGGATGCCCTTCCTAACGCCAACCACTCAGAGAGTGTAGTGGGTGCTTTACGTGTCACCCGCACGAAAACGGCCACGCTCGAAATGGTGTCTTTTATTTGCCACCCGCACAAGAGCCAGTCCATGGGCACTGGCAACGATCTCACTCGAAAACCCTACAAGGCCAGTCGGGCGGTACTGACAACGGTCACGCTCAGGATGGTACATCTTATGTGCCACCCGCACAAGAGCCAGTCCAGGGGCCCTGGCAACGATCTCACTTGGCTTGCAGGGTCTTCTCACACACAGCACATTTCCAAAGGTCTCGGTCAGTAGTCATCGCCTC
>NC_068983.1:53850725-53853143 GCF_001194135.2 Octopus bimaculoides
GTTGCGGGAACCGAAGCCATAGCCTCCATGTATGCCATGGAAGCCTCCAGCACGACGTCCGACATGACCATTGAAGTCACCAGCCACAAAGAGAAGGTCTCTGTCTCTTGTCGACGAGGTAGTTTGCAAGAGGGTGTCATAGAATTGGTCTTTCAGCCCATCTGGGAGCCCCGGTTGAGGGGCATAGGCTGAGATGACAGTAGCTAGCCTATGATGAAGCACTAGTCTAATCTTAAGTACTCTGTCACATACTCTAACTACCTCGATTACCTTATCAACCCATTTCTCTGCTAGAAGTATTCCTACGCCCCCGACTCCATCAGTGTTCCCTGCCCAACAGTAATATTACAACAACTAAAGCAGCAAATTAGCAGGGACATTAGAAATTCAGGGTCGGAAAAATTCTTTTGTAGTTTTGTTCTGATTAACACTCTGCCCTTAAAATTACTGATGAGCCTAAATTTAAAAAAAGATGGGGGGAAACTGGCAGAATTGTTGACCAGCAGGAAAATGTTTGGTGCTACTTTACTGTGCAATCCACTGCAGTATCTGTAGACTACGCTGCGAAATAATCTGACTTGGGTTAAGTTTGGGTTTAGGGTTTGGTGATATCTGTATGGTTAAGATTTAAAGTTATGGTTTGACCACACACTAGTGGCATCTAAATACTTTGTGATAATTTTTCTGCTCTTTATATTCTGAGTTCAAATCCCATTAAGACCCATTTTACCTTTTATCCTTTCGGGGTTTTAAAATAAATAAAATAACAGTTAAATACTGGAGTCAAGTTTTCTAAAGGAATGCGTGTGACAATGAAATCTGAATTTAAATGGGTTTCAGATCATACTCTCTTAAAATTTAGAGTTTTTTCTTTTTTTTTTGTAGTAACTATACATTGATACACTATATTGTTTACTACAGTCGAAGTTTACTGAATAGCTGAATGGTTAAGAAACACAATCATGAAGCTTCAGTTTCAATCTCATTGCATGTCATCTTGATAAGCTTTCTATAATCTCGAATTAACCCGTACTTTGTGAGTGAAGCTTGGTAGACCACATTTGTGTATAGGATCATCAGGTGGTCTTCACCTGTAATTGGAAAAACATATATCACTCTGTGTCATGTTAATTCTGCCTGAATAAGTATGTTAAGTATATGTGTCTGTGAAATACTCAGCTACTTACATGTTAAATCAGGGGCAGGTAATTTAGTGGATTAAACAACCAAATCCTCATCATCTTTTTACTACCATCAACACTATAATACATACAGGAACAGGATATATCAACCAAATACCTGATGCACAAAATGGACAGAGATGCAGGAAAAGCAGTAAAATGTGACAACCAATGCAAACTTGTGGGGTTAACACCAAAGATATCACCTACATCACAAGCAGTTGTCCAAAAATGTCATTATGGTTTTATCTACCGATGAGACATGATGTTGTAGCTAGGACACTCTATAAGGAAGTCCATCAAAAGGATAACCCCAAGAATAAAGAAATAAGAACCCACAATATGGTAGAAGCCATAACTACTCATAATAAAAAGGAATACTGGTGGAATGTCCCAATGAAGACCCCAATAAAATGTAAGCACAACAGACCTGATTTGGGATAGAGAAGAGAAACTATGTACTGTTGGGGAAATCAGCTGCCCAGCGGATCTTAACATAAAGCCAAAGATTAATGAAGAAGAGAATACCTCTGTTGAATTATTGAGAAATCTGAAGTTACTCTATCCAGGTTACAAGTGCTGGTTTATACCTGTGATTATTGAGGTACTGAAATATGCAACACACTGCCTAAATACCAATCTTGAGAAACTGGGCTTCTCAAAACCAGAAACGAGAAAGCTAATTCGAAGACTACAGATCCAATCCCTCACTGGGACTGTAAAAATCTGTAGAACTTTCCAGAAGTTTATCTTTTAAGTATATATGAGTATGTCTAGATATGCAACTATATGCATGAGAAGACATACATAAAACAAAACATACAAATCTGCACGTATACATACATACATACATACATACATACATACATACACACATACATACACACATACTTACATACTCTGTTGATATTGAAATTCCAATGAAGGAGTCTTGGATCTTTGTTACAAACCAGCTCTTTCTCTATTGGCAGGAAATCTTGAAATAAAACTGCATAATGAGATACATATATGCATGCATACATGTATAGATGGTAATAAAAATGGGCTGAGGAGGAGTGGCTGTATGGTAAGTAGTTTGCTTACCAACCACATGGTTCTGGGTTCAGTCCCACTGCAGGGCACCTTGGGCAAGTGTCTTCTACTATAGCTTCGGGCCGACCAAAGCCTTGTGAGTGGATTTGGTAGACAGAAACTGAAAGAAGACCATCGTGTCTATGTATATGTATATATATATATA
>NC_068983.1:53853516-53858479 GCF_001194135.2 Octopus bimaculoides
TATATATATATATATATATATATATATATATATATATATGTGTGTGTGTGTGTGTGTGTGTATATGTTTGTATATCTGTGTTTGTCCCCCCAACATCGCTTGACAACCGATGCTGGTGTATTTACGTCCCCGTAACTTAGTTGTTTGGCAAAAGAGACCAATAGAGTAAGTACTAGACTTGCAAAGAATAAGTCCTGAGGTTGATTTGCTCGACTAAAGGTGATGCTCCAGCATGGCCACAATCAAATGACTGAAACAAGTAAAAGAGTAAAAACAAAAAAAGTTGTTTCAGACGTGATTTTTATTGAACAAATCAATTACATCCTGTAAAAAAAAAATCCATTTTCTTCAGGTGAATTAAAATAGAATAAAATGTGACATTTAGGATTTTGGGCAAGTGTCTTCTACTATAGCTTCTCGATGCCAATATATATACATGTATGTATATGTATGATATGTGTAAGTATGTGTGAATGTGAATTTGTATAAATGTGTGTGGATGAAAAAAGCGAATTTTTTGACTTCAGCACATTGTTGATGTTTGGCCTCCTAAATAGGCATGGTATGATTTGTTACAAAAATTTTATTAGATTTGTAGTAGCTTCATGCAGGCATGGCGTGGATTCAATCATCGATTGCCAAGAAAACATCTGGTAAATGTAACTACTGTCACTCACAGAAAAGCTATTGTTTTACCGTGAGAAAAGTGTTATTGAACTGTTAAGTGAAATTTGGTGATCGAGGATCGAATCCATGCTATACCTGCACAAAGCCACTACAGATTCAATAACATGTTTAATCTTTTCAGTTTTCCTTTTTATTTTCTTCTGTTTTCATGTTTATTAATTTTTTCATTTCTTTTCTTTGTTTTATTGAGGGTTAAACAATTTTTTTAGTTGGGGGAGATAACCACAAGTACCGATATTTTTCATAAAACGGGGGAGATAACCCAATTTTTATGAAAAATAGATAACCAAAAAGTACCAAAGACAGGAATATTTACAGACCAAATTGTTATGATAAATGGAAGCTCTCATTTCAAACGTGATCATCACCAAGAGATGGCTATTCAACAATTCTTTTTAGATTGTTTTATTATGATTATATCAGAAGGCTGTGGGTTCTCTGAGGTTTGGAAGCTGTCTAAAAGTAATATTTTCCAACGATGGCAACTCACGAATATTGCGGTCCCCGTTGAAGTGATCACTTGATGTTTTGATACTCAGAAATTTTATACAGCTATCTCTAAACCCCTTCTCCTGAAATCTCTAGACTCCAGGAATAATTTACTGACATTAGCAATATAAACTCTAAAATTTTGATAAACATCGTAAAGATGCTCTTAAATGATGAAGTCTGTCATTGCACTTAAAATATGAGTGACCCTTTGGTTGACATTTCTGTTGAAATCTCTGACAAACTATAGTTTCCATCTTGGTGAGATTCTTGACCCTAACGCATTCAGAAGGCATATTTCTCCTTATAACTACAAATTCTACTGAGATGATGGTTTAACTGTTCCAAATAACATTGGTGGCTACAATGTGGATAGATTTAGAAAGAAATGAAAAGAATTATTCAAGTAATTTGATTTTTATATAACATCAATACAAAGATAAACTTCTTATGTTTTATTCTTTACGTGTTTCAGTGATTAAGCTACAACCATTCTGGGGCACCGACTTGAAGAATTTTAATCAGAAGAATTTACTCTTTTACCAAACTGCTGTGTTATGGGGACATAAACACACCAACACACACACACATACAATGGACTTGTTTCAGTTTCCATCTACTAAATCCACTTCAAAGGCTTTGGTCTGCCCTAGACAGTAATAGAAGGCACTTGCCCAGGGTGCCATGCAATGGGACTGAATGCAGAACTTTGTAGTTGGGAAGCAAATTTCTTACCACACAGCTACAGCAAAATCCCATCAGAAATCCAAACAAGATCATGTGTATATATATATATATATATATATATGATGTCCACAAAATTCCAAACCATACTCAGCCATAATTGAGAATCTGCAGGTGCAGTAAGTAAGAGGGTCTTTTACTTATCCTCAAAGACATCTATCATGTAGCCTCCATCATCTGTAACAATGCACTAGCCATAAATCGTTTTAGTGAGTCGCTAGCATACCAAAAACAATGGTCTTATCATATATAAACAAGGAAGGTAACCTGGTTTAATCGCTCTTTTAGCATGAACAGCCTAGAAAATTCTAGGCCTAGTAAATCAAGATTCCCCAATAAGACATGCAAATATAAGAAATTCTTCAGAACTAATAACGTTAAAGTCAGCTATTCTTATCTGGTTAACCTCACACCCCAGATTACACAACAGAGCTGTAAAAACATATCAAGCAACCTTCATCACAAAAGCAAAGATATAAATTCAAAAATTATTCAATGGACCTAAAATTGCAGGATTTATCAAAAACATATTAAAATAGTGATATCACTTAACTGAAGACCTAAGATATTATTGAACATACTTCGAACAGATTTGAACAGCTTACCAGATGTAAACTAAGGGTGTATATGATCCTAATATTACAGTAAAAATCCTAACAGAAGAAGTTGACGTTGATAAACGAAATTAACAAGCA
Organism: Octopus bimaculoides; assembly: GCF_001194135.2. Classification (NCBI taxonomy): domain Eukaryota; kingdom Metazoa; phylum Mollusca; class Cephalopoda; order Octopoda; family Octopodidae; genus Octopus; species Octopus bimaculoides. The sequence continues at coordinate 53,856,132 of NC_068983.1, forward strand.
GTGGCAAGATGTTAAAGATGATACATGCCACATACACAACACATGCTTATGCACACACAGACATACACACACACTATAAGAATTCCTCATGGAGTCTGTCAGGCATGTAACAACAAGACTAAAGATTATCTTCACTTCACAGAGTAGCAGCAATATTCTAAACAAACTGATGGTCTTTGGCTCCTCCTACTTGAATACTCACCCACTTCCTATATATATCTTCATTACTCTATCTCTCCTCCGGATCTTCTTTAGGATCTTTCAGAGCCTGTGGAGCACACTTAGGCAGGTTTTGTACACCTTGTAAGGTACCGCACTTCTGACAAGGACCACATCACTGTTGCAGCTGAAAGGTTCAGACTAGAAGAGAAGAGAAGTAGAAAAAAAAAAGAACTTTCCTATATTAAGAGTAACAGACTTAGCAAAATCCATCTACTTGGGTGAGAGATTAAAAACTTGAAACATCAGCTCGAGGGGTTGAGGGAAGAGGAGAGGAGTGAACCTCTAGTGAACCCTTGGACTATTTTCAACTTTGTTGACAAAAAGGAAACACACAGCTAGCAAGCCATATCTGGAACTTGAAAGATAGCAGTATCTACTGGCCGTCAAGTGGGGCATCATTGAGAGATCTAGGCCTTACATTATTGTGTCAAAGAATGCAGACTGTGTGTACTCATCAAATTGGCTGCACTACTTCCTGGATTAGACAGTTTAACAAATTTTAGTCTCCCACCCTCAATCAATGACTTCCCCACAAGGCTTATATATATATGTGTATATGTATCAACGCATCAAATATATATGTTAGCATATATTTATAGTGTATATATTTACTCATATTTAAAATTTCTATGTGTATCTATTATTTATATAAGAGTGGCTATCGGCACAGGAGTGGCAGTGTGCTTGCTTACCAACTACATGGTTCTGGAACACAATCAGTTTCCTCTTGACAATGCATTCCATGACTTTACTGACATGGGAGTTAAAGCAATAGGCTTATGATTTTTAGTATCTGCTCTGCTATCTGCATTATGGACAGGATATATTGCACCTTCCTTTAACTTTTTGAAAAGTCTCCCAGTTGTGAAGAAGCTTTGGAAAAAGATCTGTAGTAGTCTTGCTGGAGCCTCATTGCATTTCTTTAGGAGGATTGCTGGGAATCCATCAGGACCTGTGACCCAGTTTACACTCATTATATCAGTGGCTGATATTACATCAGTTTCCTCTTTTTTGATGTTTGTCAATAATTCCCATCTCTTTGCCTAGAGCTGTGGTGCCAAACAACTCATCTGATATAGTTATACGCAAGTGTCCCAACGGAGTTGTGAAAATGCTTTTGTATTGCACATTCAGTATTTCACTTATCCTCTGGGGATCTGCAATCAGTGAGCCATTTTCTTTGATCAGCAGTCCTATCTTTCACCTTGCTGAAGCAGACTCTTTCGCAAATCTATAAAAGGCTTTAGGGTTTGTCTTTACATTTTTACAACCCTGGCGCCCTCCTCTGCCCTCACCTTATTATGGGAGTAGTTGATTTCATTTTCAATCTCAAGCAGTGTTTGTTTGAAATAGGACTTGTCACCATCCTTTGGTGGTCCACATAAACAGTATATGCATGTAAAGCAAGTCTGTGTATTCTTTCCAAAGCTATTTGTAACCATTTTGAAAATATGATGAGTAGACTTACAGATTTAGTGTATATCCACACATACACATGAAAGAGAATGGTTGGTAGGCAGTTGAACTTAGCTAAACTAAGATCCACCAGGAAGAAATGTAAATGGGTCTTTAACATCATTTCACTATGATGATTCACCAATGGCTCAATTCCTGAGAGACATCTGGGAAAGTGCTTATCGTTTGAATATACACTAACGAACAAGCAAACACAAATATAAAGTTGATATTCTTCCTATTTCTTTCACATTCTTAGTGTGTTTAGTTTTTTTTATTAAAGGCTATAACTAAAATATACAAAAAAACACAACTCTTCTGTTCTTTTATCTTTTGAATTTCCTTGTACTTACCCAAAAATTCTAGGAAAACACAAATAGCAATGGGGTAAATACAAAGAAATACAAAAGATAAAGAGGTTCTATATACCAACAAGATAAGGATATAATCATGAAATGATATATATAGATATATATGTAAACTTTATATATATACTCTTTTACTTGTTTCAGTCTTTTGACTGTGGCCATGCTGGAGCACCGCCTTTTAGTCGAGCAAATCGACCCCAGGACTTATTCTTTAGAAACCTAGTACTTATTCTATCGGCCTTTTTTGTCGAACCGCTAAGTTATGGGGATGTAAACACACCAGCATTGGTTGTCAAGTGATGG
>NC_068983.1:53859371-53860065 GCF_001194135.2 Octopus bimaculoides
ATATATATCCACATAAATATATATTCATTTATTCCCTTATACTTTTATTTATTTCAGTCATTTGTCTGCGGCCATGTTGCAGCACCACCTTTAGTCAAACAAATCGACCCCAAGACTTATTCTTTGTAAGCCTAGTACTTATTCTATCGGCCTTTTTTGTCGAACCGCTAAGTTATGGGGATGTAAACACACCAGCATTGGTTGTCAAGTGATGGCGGGGGGACAAACACAGACACACAAACATATACGTACACACACACACTTCATCAAGGGACGAAGTGTGTAACTTACAATGTTGATAAATATACTTTATTGGCTGTGTGGTAAGTAGCTTGCTTACCAACCACATGGTTCCGGGTTCAGTCCCACTGTGTGGCACCTTGGGCAAGTGTCTTCTACTATAGCCTCAGGCCGACCAAAGCCTTGTGAGTGGATTTGGTAGACGGAAACTGAAAGAAGCCCGTGGTATATATGTATATATATATATATATATAGGATCTTTTTTAAAACGGGGGCCACATTTTTCATTAACAAAACACTTTGAAACTTGGAACACTGGTAGAATGTGTCATATAAAACATCTTTTTTCTCTTAGTCTTCTTAAAAAAAAAAGAAATCCATAAGTTATTCCATGTGAAAGTTGTCGTATTTCTGTAATTTCAACCAATCACTGACGTCCATTCAGCCGATATAC
>NC_068983.1:53860324-53862594 GCF_001194135.2 Octopus bimaculoides
ATAAATTCGAATACAAAAATATTTTTCTGTTCTATAACACAAAATAGATAAGTATACAAAGTTTGAAAGTCTTTCCATACCAAAAACACTACGTAAAACATTAATGAAAAATGTGGCCCCCGTTTTAAAATAGATCCTATATATATGTATGTGTGTGTTTGTGTTTGTATTTGCCCCCCCCCCCACATCGCTTGACAACCGATGGTGGGGTGTTTACGTCCCCATAGCCTAGCGGTTCGGTAAAAGGAGACCAATAGAATAAGTACTAGGTTTACAAAGAATAAGTCCAGGGGTCGATTTGCTCGACTAAAGGCGGTGCCCCAGCATGGCCACAGTCAAATGACTGAAACAAGTAAAAGAGTATATATAGTCTCCTCTTGTCATCAAGCCAAAATGCTTGAAGCTTACTAACTTCCTACTCTTGAATCACGTATTGCTGTGTGTGTGTGTGTGTGCACATGTCTGAAACCCTGTACTTGTAAGAAACGAGTGTAGTGTTTCGATTAGGAGTAAATTAACAAAAGTTAATTCATGGTGAAGGAAGTAAATCTTAAACGTGTTAACATACACACCTACTCACATACATCACACATCCATGCACCCACACACACATATATACACAGACATGAGATGAGTAAAAAGACATCCTTGTAATCATTAAAATTTATTTAAATCTGAAATTATACATTTGAATTATTCATTAATTGTTATAATGTGAATATTTAGTAGACATGCGCAGGAGTGGCTGTGTGGTAAGTAGCTTGCTTACCAACCACATGGTTCCGGGTTCATTCCCACTGTGTGGCACCTTGGGCAAGTGTCTTCTACTATAGCCTTGGGCCGACCAAAGCCTTGTGAGTGGATTTGGTAGACGGAAACTGAAAGAAGCCCGTCGTATATATGTATACAATGTATATATATGTGTGTCTGTGTTTGTCCCCCCAACATCGCTTGACAACCAATGGTGGTGTGCTTACGTCCCCGTGACTTAGCAGTTCGGCAAAAGAGACCGGTAGAATAAGTACTAGGCTTACAAAGAATAAGTCCTGGCATCGATTTGCTCGACTAAAGGCGGTGCTCTAGCATGGCCACAGTCAAATGACTAAAACAAGTAAAAGAGTAAAATAGAGTATAGATTTAAAACTTCCTAATATATTGTAATATAGTTGCCGTCAGGGGTAATTGTCCTATTTAGGTGGGAGGTTAATTGTCCTAGTGGAGAAATTGTCCTTATATGGATTATTCTATGAATAAAAGTTTTACTTTCTAATACACACCTCAGTAAATTAAATGAAACAATAATGAATTGCTATAATAAAATGATTTACACTTATATATTCTACAGAAAAAAATAGGACTATTTTTACACTTCAGTTGTTTGAAAACACATTTTCCCTTTCTATCTTTTAATCACTGTTTCCATTCATTAAATGTTAAATCACTGAAATTATATTTTTATCTCATGGGGCAATACATCCAGTGCAAGGAGTAATTTGTCAAGCTATTTCAATATCTGTGTTATATAACAATATAGTGGAGGTGCAATGGCCCAGTGGTTAGGGCAGCGGACTCGTGGTCATAGGATTACGGTTTCGATTCCCAGACCGGGCGTTGTGAGTGTTTATTGAGCGAAAACACCTAAAGCTCCACGAGGCTCCGGCAGGGGATAGTGGCGAACCCTGCTGTACTCTTTCACCACAACTATCTCTCACTCTTATTCAAAGGGTCAGCCTTGTCACACTGTGTTACGCTGAATATCCCCAAGAACTATGTTAAGGGTACACGTGTCTGTGGAGTGCTCAGCCACTTGCACTTTAATTTCACGAGCAGGCTGTTCTGTTGATCGGATCAACTGGAACCCTTGACATTGTAAGCGATGGAGTTCCAACATAACAATATACATTGTTCTCTAATTGTGGAAATATGTTACTTTAAACGTAAACATGTATTTGCTTTTATGTACATACCTGTCTGGGTGTGTCCATATCCATGTATATATGTATGTGTGTGTGGGTATATATATAGATGTATATATATATATATATATATATATATGTGGGATCTTTTTTAAAACGGGGGCCACATTTTTCATTAACGAAACACTTTGAAACTTGGAACACTGGTAGAATGTGTCATATAAAACATCTTTTTCTCTTAGTCTTCTTAAAAAAAAAAGAAATCCATAAGTTATTCCATGTTAAAGTTGTCGTATTTCTGTAATTTCAACCAATCACTGACGTCCATTCAGCCGATATACATTAAGTGCCGAC
>NC_068983.1:53863246-53864828 GCF_001194135.2 Octopus bimaculoides
TATATATATACGAGGGTGAGTCAAAAAGTATTGCCATTTTGTTTAGGACAGATATAATTACCAACACAGGAACATGTATCATACATCAAAATGAAGCTGGTTCTCTGTGAATCACATCTCTCCTTCTCAACATAGTCACCGCTTCTCTCAATAGCAATGTTCCACCTTCGAATGAGAGCATGTATCCCTGCCTCGTAAAATTCTGGTGACTGTTCTTTGAGCCACTTCTTCACTACAGTCTTCACTTCCTTGTTACTGGAATAATGTTTGCCTCTTAAACTCTTTCATGGGGCCGAAGAGATGATACTCTCAAGGCGCTAAGTTATTCTAGTAAAAAGGAAGTGAAAACTGTAGTGAAGAAGTGGCTCAAAGAAAAGTCAACAGAATTTTACGGGGCAGGGATACATGCTCTCATACGAAGGTGTAACATTGCCATTGAGAGAAACGGTGACTATGTTGAGAAATAGGGATGTGATCCACAGAGGACCAGCTTCATTTTGATGTATGATACATGTTCCTGTGCTGGTAATTATTCCTGTCCTAAACAAAATGGCATTACTTTTTGACTCACCCTCGTAGATATAGATATATATTGAATCTGTGCCCTGACTGGTCCCATGCCAATATCATGCACCATTCAAGTGTGGTCGTTGCCAGTGCCACCTGACTGGTTCCCATGCCAGCAGCATGTAAAAAGCACTCACTACACTCTCGGAGTGGTAGGTATTAAGAATGCATTCTAGCTGTAAAAACTTTGCTAGATCAGATTGGAACCTGGTACAGCCTCCCAACTTGCCAATCCTCAGTCAAACCGTCCAACCCATGTCAGCATGGAAAGCAGATGTTAAACGATGACAATGATGATGATGATCTGGGCAATAACCTTACAGTGTGCATTTAAAAGCTTCTATACAGTTATTGGCTATCATATGCCATCATGTAGCAAGATTATTCCTTATATTGAATATACGTGTTGAATTCTGTTAGCATATATGATTTAGGTAATACTTTATATTTCATTTCTTTATAGTATAAATTTGTGTGTGTGTGTGTGTGTGTGTGTGTGTGTGTGTGTGTGTGTGTGTGTGTGTGTGTGTGTGTGTGTGTGAATATTTCTTAATGTGTATGGAAAGAGGGGAAATGTTTATATCAAAGTGTTCAATTAATAAACTTAATGCCTCTCTCTCTCCGCTTCTCTCTGTCTCACTCTTTCTCTGTGTATGTGTGCTTTTCTATTTGCTTGTGTTTGTGTGTGTATGGTATGTATATATGTTAGTGTGTGTGTGTGTGTGTGTGTGTGTTTGTCTCCAGTACCAAAAAGGTTGAATGTCCAGTCAGTCATGCCATGTTGTCCACATCCAAACAGCTATGCCCAATCGTCTCATTCTAATCATCATCATCATCATCATCATCGTTTAACGTCCGCTTTCCATGCTAGCATGGGTTGGACGATTTGACTGAGGACTGGTGAAACCGGATGGCAACACCAGGCTCCAGTCTGATTTGGCAGAGTTTCTACAGCTGGATGCCCTTCCTAACGCCAACCACTCAGAGAGTGTAGTGGGTGCTTTTACGTGTCACC
>NC_068983.1:53871310-53890483 GCF_001194135.2 Octopus bimaculoides
TGTTTCTCCCCTTGTCACAAACACACTATTTCTTTCTTTCTTTCTCTCTCTCTTTCTTTCTTTCTCTCTCTTTCTTTCTTTCTCCCTCTCTTTCTTTCTTTCTCTCTCTCTTGCTCTCTCTCTCCTTCACGCGCGTACGCACAGATTTGACTTCGCCATGTCAACAAACTTCAAAATTGGTAAAAGTTTATCGATTTTTACAGCTATACGCGGGTGCCTCTGTGAGAAAAAGTTGACAAAAACACAGATAGGGTCATGAACAATGTCCTCCTAAAATTGGAGCGACATGCGTGCTAATTTGTGGGCGTGCATAACCCACATCACGTACACACACACACAAACATCTTGTGTTTTATAGATATTGATTGATGCTACAATTAGCTATGTCTCTTTTTTTAACATTACATTTTATTATACATTTCATACACCAGAAGTGGTGCTACAACTATATAATGAGACACTATGGAGGAAATCCGCACCATTGTTATAAATAAATCACAAGCTCTTGTTACCAACAGGAAATTTACTTTCATCATCATCATTATTAGTATACACATGTATATGCACATCTGAGTGTATGTGTTTTCTATATAAATACTTATATGTAGGTATAATAAATTAATTAAGAACAAGCAGTTACAAGGCCTCAAGTCATTTATAATATATTTCTACAGAAGAGAGAACAATATATATATATATATATATATATATATATATATATATATATATATATATATTTAGGAGAAAACCCACAAGAATCCTCAGAGTGAAAGGTCACAGTGAATTAATATAGAGAGATAACACATCCAGGATATTCATACTATAAGGTCATAGATGAGATACAGGAAAATTTGAGTGTTGGTTTAAAGTAAAATAGGTAAGTAAAATCCATGGTATCACATGGTATCATATATTTATACACACACACACACACACACACACATTCACACGAGATTGAATACCAAGGATCTTCATTCCAGTCTTTTCTCTGCCATTCTTCAACACTCCCCATATGATGATTTATTCCACTCCTTAATGTTACTAATTCAGTTTGTCATAAGTCTTCCTCTCAAGCATTTACAATTCATCTTTGCTTTTAGTTATAGTTAGCAAAGTATTGTAGGTCACTTGAAGCAGTGTGTATTGTTTGTAAAGAACAAAATGTTTTGAATGACACAACAATGCACTATAATACAAACATTGGACTATAATAACCGTTGTTATTTAATCATCCATAGTCTGATATGATATTTCGGAATAAAAATTCTTTCTTCAGATCATCATCATCATCATCATCATTTAACGTCTGCCTTCCATGCTAGCATGGGTTGGACAATTTGACTGAGGACTGGCAAACCAGAAAGCTGCACCAGGCTCCAATCTGATCTTGCAGAGTTTCTACAGCTGGATGCCCTTCCTAACGCCAACCACTCAGAGAGTATAGTGGGTGCTTTTACGTGCCACCGGCACGAGGGCCAGTTAGGTGGTACTGACAATGGCCATGCTCAAAATGGTGTTTTTTACGTGCCACCTGCACAGGAGCCAGTCCAGCGGCACTGGCAACGACCTCGCTCGAATGTTTTTTCACATGCCACCGGCACAAGTGCCAGTAAGACAACGCTGGTAACGATCACGCTCAAATGGTGCTATCTACGTGCCACTGGCATGGAAGCCAGACAGCTGCTCTGACAATGATCATGCTCAGACGGTGCTCTTAGCGCTCCACTGGCACAGGTGCCAGTCATCGAATTTGCACCTTGGGATTATAAGAGTGTCACTGTCTCTCTTGTTCACCAGGTACTTTGTGGCAATCTCCTGTTCTTAGATTGCAAATGCATAGCCCTCAAAGTGTGATGTGATGTAGTGGTCTTGTGTCCAAGAGAGGCTGCACTTCATGTCAATTCTACTGTCTTCTTCAAGCTTCTGGGCAACATACCCATGCATTTCTTCTTAGGTAGGGTCTGTTAACATTACTGTTTCTGTGGAAGTTCCCAGTTGTCAAGATTTTGTGGGTTTTGATATCTATGGAGTGGATTTCCTCTCCAGACCAATCAAATATCCCAAATGTTGGAATCAGCACTGGTACTGCATAACCAAATATGAACGTTTCTTTTGGCCAAATTCCATGCCTATATCAGCTGAAAATGTTGTTATTAATTCCAGTTGTTTTTTGGAATTGTTAACACTTTTAGCATAAATCTTCAGGTCAACTACAAAGAAATTATGAGTTACATTGATACTTCTAGCAGTTGAAGATCCTAGCATGTAACCATTTGTTTTCTGCAGTGGGAACGATAATGGATTTAGTGTCAAAATGAAAAGAAGTACAGAAAGGCTATCTCACTGGAATGTTCCTTTGAAATGCCTCTTCTATCAGAAACAATTATTCTGTTCTCAGTTGGAAGGGTGAGAATTGTTGTTCATGTCTTTGTAAGTCTCTCTACAGCAGCAATTAATGTAGTAGGTACTTTTACCAGATGTAGGCACTTCAACAGCCATGAATAAAGGATAGAGTTGCATGCCTTCTTATAGTCAAGCCAAACTATCACAAGATTTCTACACGGTTTTCTTACTTTAGACAGTACAGCTTTGTTTATTAAAAGTTGTTTGGCACATCCCCACACTCACTTCTTTCCAACAGCCTGTTCATCAGTCACAATGTTGTTTGACTTAATGGTCCTAGAGGAATTGATTGAGGCAACTTGTGTACAGTTTGTACATAATGTTTAGGCAAGCATTGGGCTTGTAATTTCCTGCCTCTCAGTTATTTCATTTTTGGCAACAAGATTAACCCTTACTGTAGCAAGCCAATTTGGTATATCAATCTGACCTTCCATAGTTCTTGTGAACATAGGGAGGTAGTACCATGACAACAGTGTAAGACAGCTGCGAATCACATGCATGATGTCTTCTACAGAAATATGGCATAGCCTACACATGCGGTTGCACCTTGGGATTATAAAAGTGTCACTGTCTCTCTTGTTCACCAGGTACTTTGTGGAAATCTCCTGTTCTTAGATTGCAAACGCATAGCCCTCAAAGTGTGATGCGGTGTAGTGGTCATGTGTCCAAGAGAAGCTGCAAAAGCAGACTTTTGGAAATAGTTGTTTGAATTTCCCCATTTTTGTTGGGGTTTGCCCCTGCTTTGTTTTTTCATGCATTGTGAAACAATGAAGGGAAGTCATTTTTAAAATGCATGTCTTTTAAATGTTGGTATTTTCCCCCACTCTCTCTCTCTCACACACACACTCATCATACCTTTGGAACAGCAACAACCACAAAAATGTTTTTTTCTTTATCGCAATTTCCTGTCATTGTATCTTGTTCTACATTCTGAAACATATGCAATTCACATTAAAAGAAAAAAAAATCTCACCCCATTCTTCCCTCCTTCATTGTATTTTTCACAATGAAGGAAAAGCCAAACATCACAAGTGGAAGTGTGAAAAACGGAATTTGAATTTTGGAAAAATTTATTTATAAAGTGACATTTTCAGTCATTTATTTAAACTTTTTCTGCTAACTCATCAAATTCAATTATTTGAAATAGATGGGTTTTGAGATGTAAATTTGGTAATTTTTTAAAACTTTAATTCTAGTGAACTTGAAGTGCCCCAGGTCCTGTTCTTCAGGCAAGAAGGCTTCCAAGAAGCAATCCAGTTTGGAAAAGAAGGATCTGGAAGCTTAAGGATCCTCTGAATAGTCAGAGATTTAGAGATATCCTAACTGAAGAATTTGAGGAGGAGTTACAGAAGTGCAACATAGAGGGTAACTGGAAGTCCCTACAAGACAACTTGTTGAAAGCCACAGACCAAATTTGTAGCTGGTGCAAAGTTCCAACTAGACCTAAAGTGACATGGTGGTGGAAGAGTGTAGTTGACAGAGCCATTATATCAAAGAAGCAGGCCTGGAAGGAGGGGAAGGGTGGCAGTAGTAAGGAACTATGCCAGGTAGCAAGACGGGAAGCTAGAAGATAGATATACTTAACCATGGGTAAAACAGAAAGAAAGAAGTGTTTTGGCTTGAACTGTTTTGGCTAGCAAGACAGTATGTCAGGGAAAATTGTGATGTTATTGGAGAGAAATGTATTTTCAAGGGTGATGAATCACTTGCAGTTAGTGACTCTGCAAAGAAAAAGGTTTGGAAGTGACACTAGGAAAGGCTGCTATATAGAGAAAACTCATGGTAGAAGGAGAGTCTGCCTAATGTGGATCTAACAGAAAGACCAGCTATCTGAATAGATAGTAGCTTGATAGATAAAGCCATGAAGGACACGAAGATGGGGAAAGCACCTGACCCATCAGGAATTACCGTTGAGATGCTTAAAATATCTGGCGGTGTGGGTTATGGTCAAGTCACCCATATAGTTATCAGGAGTCATACCCAATGACTGAGGGAGTCATACCCAATGACTACTGTAGCAACACCATAGTCAACTGCTACAAAGGTAAGATAGAAATAATTACAGAGGGATCAAATTGTTGGATCAGGTGATGAAAGTTACAGAGAGGATCATAGCCCATCTGATTAAGAAGAGAGTTAGGCTAGATGGGATGCAGTTTGGTAAGGCAACTGAAAGAGAAGTACCTAGCCAAAAATAAACCTTTGTACCTGGCTTTCATTGACGTGGTGGTCCATGTGGAAGCTAGTGATAGATATGTGGTTAGTGAGAGCTGTAAAAGCATGTACAGGGATGCTGTCAGTAAGCTGAGAGTTGGCAATGAGTATAGCAATGTATTCAGTGTACAAGGAGTTCACCAAGGATTGGTCCTCAGGCCCTTGTGTTCATCATAGTCCTCCAAGCAATAACAGAGAAATTCAGGCTGCCCCTGGGAGCTTCTCTATGCTGATGACCTTATTCTTATAGCTGAATCACTACCAGAAATGGAGAGAAAATTTCAGGTGTGGAAGCAAGGTCTAGAATCAAAGGGCTTTAGAGTTAATTTAGTAAAATCCAAAATCTTAGTAAGCAGGAAAGCAGACAAATCATAAATGCCTTCAGATAGATGGACCTGCTTGATATGTAGAAAAGGTGTAGGTGGAAACTCCATAAGATGTACCTAGTGCAAGCTATGGACACATACGAAGTGCAACAATATCAGAGGAAGGTTAACAGGGAAAATAGTCTTTGTGCATGGCATGTGTACAAGTACAATAAACACCAGAAATGTACAGAAAATAGACTCTATCAAATACCATGGGAGATACATAGAAGTAGTTGGTAACTTCTGTTAACTAGGTGACCAAGTCAGCAGCGGAGGTGAATGTTCAGAGAACATAGATGCTAGAATAAAAATAAGCTTTTGTTGGTAACAAAGGGCCTCTCCCTCAGAGTGATAGGTAAATTGTATGATGCCAGTGTGAACAGCCATACTACACAGCAATGAAACATAGGCTGTGACTGCAGAGGATATGCAAAGGCTTGAAAGAAATGAAGCTGGTATACTTTGCTGGATGTGCAATGTCAATGTGCATGTATGACAGAGTGTAAGCGTCTTGGGGGGAAAAAATTGGGCATAAGAGGCATCAGATGTGGTGTGCAAGAGAGATGACAGTGTTGATATGGGCATGTGATGTGTGTGGAGAAGAACAGCTGCATAAAGAAGTGCTGATCTCCATAACTTAGCAGTTTGGTGAAAGAAACTGATAGAATAAGTATCAGGTTTAAAAAAAAAAAATTAAAAAGTAGTGTGTTTGATTCATTTTACTAAAAATTTGTCAAAGCAGTGCCCCAGCATGACCACAGCCTTATGACTTAAACAAGTAAAAGATAAAAGATGTGAATACATACTACTGACGAAGCCCAGTGATACAGAAATGCATAACTAGCATTCCCACCACTGTCAGAAATTTTTATCTACTACAGATAATACTTTGTTTTATCTAACACAATACAAGAGATATTATCTCTGGATAAACACTGCCCTTAATTTGGTTTTCCACAATGTATTTGTATTTACTACAACACAAAGATTACTGTGGTTATCTTTTAAATTTTCCAGTTTTTGTTTATAATAATCCCATTCCAAAATACAGAGTCATATGTACATCAGGTCATTATAAAATTAGGTCACAAGGTCAAAACTTTTTTTTATAATTTAGGCATCTGTATGTTTTTTTATAATTATTGATCTACTCTTGGGCAGTTCCTCCTGGATGGAGACCAAGGCATGTTTTTTTTGTTTTTGTTTTTGTATGGAAGATCAGCTAGTCTCTAACTCATTCTATTCTTTTCTACTCTAGACCCAGAATTTTTGGGGAGGGGGCCAGTCAATTAGATCGACACCAGTATGCAACTGGTACTTAATTTATCGACCCCCCCAAAAGGATGAAGGCAAAGTCAACCTCGGCAGAATTTGAACTCAGAACGTAAAGACAGATGAAATACCACTAAGTATTTCACCTGGTGTGCTAACGTTTCTGCCAGCTCACTGCCTAAATATTCTTTTCTATTCTAGGCACAAAGCCCGAAATTCTGGGGGAGGGGGGTAGCTGATTAGATCGCTCCCAGTATGCAATTTGTACTTAATTTATCGGCCCCAAAAGGATGAAAGGCAGTCACCCTCAGTGGAACATAAAGACAGATGAAATACCTATTTCTTTACTGCCCACAAGGGGCTACACACAGAGGGGACAAACAAGGACAGACAAACGGATTAAGTCGATTATATCGACCCCAGTGCGTAACTGGTACTTAATTTATCAACCCTGAAAGGATGAAAGGCAAAGTTGACCTCGGTGGAATTTGAACTCAGAACGCAGTGGCAGACGAAATACCGCTAAGCATTTCGCCCGGCGTGCTAACGTTTCTGCCAGCTCGCCGTCTTTCTCACTCATTCTATTGATGTTGTTCAAGGAATAGTAAAAGCCAATACAGCTTTGCACCTGTGTCATCGCAGGTTTAGAATTCAGAACATAAAGAGCTGAAATAAACTTCCCAATGCTCAAACGATTCATCCAATCCATCCACAAGCCTAGAATAGTATTTTATTGTAGCTATGTGGTAAGAAGTTTGCTTCCCAACCACATGGTTCCATGCTCAATCCCACTGTGTGACACCTTGTGAAAGTATCTTCTACAATAGGCCTGTGTTGACTAAAGCCTTGGGTGTGGATGAGTGAACCTAGAAGATGGAAACTGTGTGCAAGCCCAATAGATATATAGATGTGTGTGTGTGTGTGTGTGTGTGTGTATACATGCATGCATGTGTGTGTGCATGTGTATGTGTACACATGTGTGTGTGTGCATGTGTATCTTTGTGCTAGTATTTATGCACCACACTACCATCATTTGACATCTGGTGTTAGTTTGTTTACATCCTCTAACTTGGCAGTTCAGCAGAAAAGATCGATAGAATAAGTACTAGACTTACAAAAATTTTTTTTTTTTTAACCCATAATACTGGAATTGATCTGTTTAATTAAATATTTCAAGGTAGTGCCCCAGCATGGCCACAGTCCAATAAATGGCAGAAGTAAAAGATAAAAAAAAGAAAGATAAATATAAGCGCAGGAGTGGCTGTGGTAAGTAGCTTGTTTACGAACCACATAGCTCCGGGTTCAGTAGAGGACACCTTGGGTATGTGTCTTCTACTATAGCCTTGGACCAAAGCCTTGTGAGTGGAGTTTAGTAGATGGAAACTGAAAGAAGCCCGTTGTATATATATATGTGTGTGCGCGTGTGTGTTTGTCCCCACAACATCACTTGACAACCAATGCTGGTGTGTTTGCATCCGCATTACTTAGCCGTTCGGCAAAGAGACTGATAGAATAAGCACTTGCAAAAAAAAAAAGTCCTGGGATTGATTTGCCCGACTAAAGGCGTTGCTCCAGCATGGCCACAGTCAAATGACTGAAACAAGTAAAAGAATAAACGAATAGAAATATGAGTGTGGTACATCAGTACAACAGACACGAGAAAAAAGCAAGTAAAAACATGATTTACTACTTTGACGACCACAACAACAACAACAACATAACATAAACAACAAAAATTGTTCGACTGTAGCAACGGTAATGATATCGATAACAACAATAGATCAACACTGAGAGCAGCAAGAAATAAACGAACAAAGCAAAGATGAAAACAGCGAGTTTTTTTTAAAATATATGTTTCTACATTTTGTGTAAAGAGTTTTTTTAAAAATTTTCCCGCTTCAGAAAGCAAACACACACAAACTCATAGCACACAACTATACACACACACACACATATATACACCTTGTCAAAAAGGTACCTCACTTTTTAGTCTGTTTCTTTCATTCCCATTAGAATACATTTTGGTTGTTGTAATTCTTCACAACTCGTCTACACGAGGAGCTGGGTTATAATGTAGAATGCTTCTCGTATAAGAAATAAGGTGACTCACAAAGAATCAAGACTAAAACAAAATAAAATATAAAAATAGAGAAATGAATCAAATTATATACTTTACACTAGTTGTGAGAAACCATTATATCATCATCATCATCATCATCATTTAACGTCCACTTTCCATACTAGCATGGGTTGGACGATTTGACTGAGGACTGGTGAACCGGATGGCTGCACCAGGCTCCATTCTGATCTGGCAGCTTCTACAGCTGGATGCCCTTCCTAACGCCAACCACTCCGAGAGTGTAGTGGGTGCTTTTACGTGCCACCAGCACGAGGGCCAGTCACGCGGTACTAGCAACGACCACGCTCAAAATGGTGTTTTTTACGTGCCACCTGCACAAGTGCCAGTTAGGCGATGCTGGTAACGATCACACACACACACACATATTTATTCACATGTATATGTATGTATATATATATATATGCATGTATAGGATCTATTCAGTTTTGCTTACAGATTTTTTAATTATTTTTTTAAAAACTAAACACGAGGTTACGTGTATATATATATATATATATATATATATATATATATACACGTACACACAAGCAGAGATACCTGGCGTTGCTCAAGATTAAAATGGTATAGTTTTTTTATTGTTTTACTTCTTTTAGTCATGTGACTGCAACCATGCTGGAGCACCGCCTTTAGTTGAATAAATCGACCCCAGGATTTATTCTATGTAAGCCTCATGCTTATTCTATTGATGTCTTTTTTCTGAACCGCTGAGTTACAGGGACATATATGTATATATCTATGTGCATGTGTCTTTGTTTGTTCTGCACCACCGCTTGACAACTGGTATTGATGTGTAACTTAGTTGTTCAGCATAAGAGATCAATAGCATAAGTACTAGAGTGAAAAGAAAAAAATATACTAAGTCCTGGGATCAATTTATTCGATTAAATTAGGTGGGGGGGGGGGGTGACTTTTCAGTGCGGCAGGCAAAAATTTCCAAAGGAAAAGGTTTGTGGGCGGGTAACAAGTTCTAACTCATATATCTAACTCGATACATATTAATAAAGATAAGTTTAACATATTAAATTAACGCGTAACATCTTCATTAACACCGTCACTGGATTTAGGACATTTATATTACTTATGCGGTATTCTATATTTTTCAGCTAGAGTGTAGTTGGGTCTCAAGGGGGTGGTACAAACCTAGCAATACGTGTTTTATAGTTATAATAAAATTTCCATTCAAATGACAGTTCTCAGGTGATTTCTGACCATTTTAAGTCGTAGTAGAAATATAACCTACGTCGCAAATAGATATACAATTACTGTAGAAATTTTATAATTGTAAACATTAACCATATTTTTTACACGCCCAATTGCGCCAATTCTGAATGAAGCCTTTCAAAGCAGTGATCCAGCATGCATTAAACAAGGGGAAGATAAAAGAAATATTTACATAATCTGGGTTTTACGCTGGGTTTTACCCTGGGTTTTTCCATGACGACTTCCACTTGTTTACATACTTAGTGACAGCTGGGAAAACCCAGAAGTTAAATGGTATTTATAGGTGTGTGTGAATGGAGGAATGCACATGTGTGTGTGTGTGTGTGTGTGTGTGTGTGTGTATGTGTTTGTGTGTGTATGTGTGTGCAGCTTTACGTATATATGTTTGTGTGCATGTGCTTATGTTTACATATACCAATATCTAATGTGTGCGTGTGTGTGTGTAGTTTGTATGTATGTGTGCATGTGCGTATGTTTACATATACCAATATCTAATGTGTGTGTGTGTGTGTGTGAACATATACGTTTCAATAATTTGTGATGATATATATATATATACATATATATATATATATACATATCATCATCATCATCATCATCATCATCATTGTTTGATATATATTTATTCACAAATCTATGGACACAGGTATGTTCACACACACACACTCACATATTTACATATAGATATATATAAACATAAGCACACACACATCTATATATATTTATATCATCATCATCAGCATTTAACAATGATGATGATGGTGATGATATATGTATATATAATCATCATCATCATCATTTAATGATAATGATATATATATGTGTGTATATTTGTGTATCTTTGTTTACCCACTACCACCACTTGATAACTGGTGTTGGTACATTTACATCCAACACCAGTTTACATCAGCAGTTCAGCAAAAGGGACCGAAAGAATAAATACCAGGCTTTGAAACAAAAAATAAATAAATAAATAAATAACTACTGGGGTCAATTCATTCAACTAAAAACTTCTTCAAGGTGGTGCCCCAGCATGGCCTCTGTCTAATAAAAGATGAAGCATAAAAGATATGTAAACAAATGTATGTGTTAATATATGTATATTCTGTTATTCTGTTACTTGTTTCAGTCATTTGACTTTGGCCATGCTGGAGCACCACCTTTTAGTCGATCAAATCGACTCCAGGACTTATTCTTTGTAAGCCTAGTATTTATTCTGTCGGTCTCTTTTGCCAAACTGCTAAGTTATGGGGATGCAAACACACCAGCATCGGTTGCCAAGCAATGTTGGGGGGACAAACACAGACGCCCAAACATATACATACATAAATATGTATATACATATATATGATGGGCTTCTTTCAGTTTCTGTCTACCAAATCCACTCACAAGGCTTTGGTTGGCCTGAGGCTATAGTAGAAGACACTTGCCACGCAGTGGGACTGAACTCGGAACCATGTGGTTGGTAAGCAAGCTACTTATCACACAGCCACTCCTGTGCTTGTTATACATATATATATACACATCGTCATCATCATCACTTAATGTCTGTTTTACATGCTGGCATGGGTTGGATGGTTTGACGAAAGCTGGCAAACTGGAAGGCTGTACCAGACTCTAGCATCAGAATAATTTCTACAGCTGGATGCCCTCCTAACATCAACCACTCCGAGAGTGTAACAGGCGCTTTTACGTGCCACCAGCACGGGTGCCTTTTGCGTAACACCGGTATCTGCCACAACTGCGATTTTGCTTACCTTGATGGGTCTTCTTTTCAAGCATGACTTAATGGCAAAGGTTCCATTCATTGCCTCCGTGAGACCCAACACTCGGAACGAGCTCAGCTACTTGACCTCCATGGGGCCCAGTGCTCAAAAGGTTCTTGAAAGGTCTCAGTCGTTGCCTCTGTGAGGCCCAGCACTCGGAAGAAGTTCAGCGACTTAGTGTCCGTGAGACCCAATGCTCAAAAGTTCAGTCACTTTGCCTCTGTGAGGCCCAATGCTCAAAAGGTGCATTTTACATGCCACCAGCACAGGTGTCAGGCAGAGGGCAGAAGCATCAGCCACGACTGCAATTTCACTTGGCTTGACAGGTCATCTCAAGCACAGTATATCGTCAAAGTTTGAAGATTATGCTTCGTTACATGTCTTCCTGAGTCTACCTCTTACTACAGGTTCCCTCTACAGTTAGAGATTGGCACTTCTTTACACAGTTATCCTCATCCATATGCACCACATGACCATACCAGCACAGTTGTCTCTCTTGCACACCATATCTGATGTCTCTTATGCCAAACTTTTCTCTCAAGATGCTTACACTCTCTTGAGTATGCACACTGGCATTGCACATCCAGCGAAGCATACTGGCTTCATTTCTTTCAAGCCTACACGCGTCCTCAGCTGTCACAGCCCATGATTCACTGCCATGAAGCATAGCTGTATGCGCACAAGCTTCATACAATCTGCCTTTTACTCAGAGAGAGACCCTTTGTTGCCAGCAGAGGTAGGAGCTCTTTAGATTTTGCCCAGCCTAATCGTATTCTCACAGCTACACTCTCAGGGCATCTACCTCCATTACTAACTTGGTCACCTAGATAATGGAAACTATCTACTACCTCTAGTTTACCCTCCTGGCAGTTGATGGAGTCTATTTTCTGTACATTTTTGGTGCTTGTTGTACCTGTGCATCTTCCACATACAAAAGCTATTTTCCCTGTTAACCTTCTTCTGATATTGCTGCACCTTTTATATGTCCAAAGCTTACACCAGGTGCATCTTATGGAGTTTCTATCTATGCCTTTTCTATAGATTGAGCAGGGCCATCTACCTGAAGGGATTTCTGATTTGTCTGCCTACCTACTTACTAAGACTCTGGTTTTTGCTAGGTTAACACATATATATATATAATGTGTTTATATTTGTATATATACAAACATATATACATATATAAATATGTGTACAAAATACACCATTTCAAGCATGGCCATTGCCAGTACTTTCTGACTGGCTTTCGTGCCGGTGGCACGTAAAAGCACCCACTACACTCTCGGAGTGGTTGGCGTTAGGAAGGGCATTCAGCTGTAGAAACTCTGCCAAATCAGATTGGAGCCTGGTGTAGCCATCTGGTTCACCAGTCCTCAGTCAAATCGTCCAACCCATGCTAACATGGAAAGCGGATGTTAAACGATGATGATGATGATGATGATATATATATATATATATATATATATATATATATATATATATATATATTATTTAGTTTAAAAGAGTTCCAACACTGTCTGTTTTTTATGTTTTATTTATATTCCTGCAGAACCAATGTGGGGTATAGAATATGGAATATACAATATATAATATAATATACAATATATAATATAAAATAAAATAAAATAAAAATGGATGGCACCATGAAAGAAAGTATTGAATGTAGATGAAATATTGAGTGTTCAATATAAAGGATCAAATATATAAATATGTGTGTGTATATGTATTTATATTTGTATGCGTATATGTGTACATATGTATATAAATATGTTTTGGTGTGGTGTCATGAAAATAACATCCTGTTAGAGATAAATAGAAAGTTGGGTTTTTGCCAGTGAAAGCATTTCAAGTGAAAACCTATATCACTTTGTCATCATTATCATCATCATCATCATCTGCCTTCTATGCTAGCATGAGTTGGATGGTTTGACAGGAGGTGGCCAGCTAGAAGACTACACCAAGTTACTGCATCTGTTTTGGCATGTTTTTTACAGCTGGATGCCCTTCCTAATATGAACCACCCTGAAGAGTGGATTGAGTACTTTTTACATGGTATCAGCATAAGTGAGGTCAGTTTTAGCATGGTTTTTTACAGCTTGTTGCTCTTCCAAATGCTATCCACTTCACAGTGAGGACTGGATGCTTTTTACTTGGCACCAGCACTGGAAGGGTTACCAAGTAGCTTGCAAGACAAGGATTTTTTGAGAGGGATGGGGGCATTGAAAGAGGTGATCTTGTGTCAGATGATGAAAGATTAGAGTTTGACAAAGAAGCAGAAACAGGTGCCTTGGTATATACGTCTTTTTAATTTTTTTTCCATTTTGTTCTTGCTACTAATCAACTAAATTCCCTGCAGGAAACCCCACCTCTCTCTCTCTCTCTCTCTTCATATATATATATCATCATCATCATCATCATTGTTTAACATCCACTTTCCATGCTAGCATGGGTTGGACGATTTGACTGAGGACTGGTGAAACCAGATGGCTACACCAGGCTCCAATGTGATATGGCAGAGTTTCTACAGCTGGATGCCCTTCCTAACGCCAACCACTCCAAGAGTGTAAGTTGTCGAATTTAGTTCGATTTCGATTTCACTTGCCTCAACAGGTCTTCGCAAGCGGAGTTTAGTGTCCAATGAAGGAAAGGTATGCTTAAGTGGGCTGGCTACACCCCTGGCAGAGGCCTTGGATTTAGGTCTCACTTGGCTTGCTGGGTCTTCTCACGCACAGCATATTTCCAAAGGTCTCAGTCAGAAGTCATCGCCTCGGTGAGGCCCAATGTTCGAAGGTTTTGCCTCACCACCTCTATATATATATATAGAATTATTCACTAGCCTGTATGGTCTGGCTAAGTCAAAATGGTATTTTGTATTCTTCCTTTCTACTTGGAGAGTTTAAATGTAGTTACAAAAACATGTCCTGTAGAAATGTAATTTCAATAAATTTCTATATCTTTGTGCAGCTGAGGATTGCTCTGCATTTTACATTTGATGTAATGTTCACATTGCTTAATTAAATGGAGTCGCATGAAACGATCGTACTGCATTAACTTTGGATATCCTTATTGCTTATTTTGGTTTTAATCACCTTATTTTGAAATTGTATGGATAATACCATACTTAATTCTGGTGTCTAAACTTAAGTACAAATATTCACCTTGAATCTAAATTTATATATATATCATCATCATCATCACCATCATTTAACGTCCGCTTTCCATGCTAGCATGGGTTGGACGATTTGACTGAGAACTGGTGAACCAGATGGCTGCACCAGGTTCCAATCTGATCTGGCAGAGTTTCTACAGCTGGATGCCCTTCCTAACGCCAACCACTCCGAGAATGTAGTGGGTGCTTTAGCAGAGATACCTGGCATTGCTTGGGATTAAAATGGCATTGTTTGTATACATATTACAGTTGTGTTGAAGCAGGTGATACGGGAAAGTGCAGCATTGACAATAAAACATTTGTGGAGTAAATGATGGGCTAAATCAAGTAAGCGACAAGCCATGCCTCTGTTTGGAGTACTCCAGGCCCTAATCAGTCATGGAAATTGGGGGTATGGGGTATGTGATTTTTGAACACATCGCAAAGCTGTCAGTGAATAGACCCTCTTTTGCGGCAGTTAGCGCTGTATCTAACATGACCCATCGTCTGAAGTTTGACACCTACTTTGGGTTAGTTGTCCTACATCACTCACAAAGTAAATTTGGAAGAAGTGTGGTCATTCATTTGTGGGTAACAGGGAAGCAGGGAGGTGATAGACTTGCCCTTGAAGTTTGAACGTTGGCCTTGACCGTTGAACTTTGAATGTTCAACTATCTCATTAGATGCACCAAACGGTGTCATTTGAAATGTAGAATTGTATTGTCAGATATTGTTCTGACAATACTGTTCTCCATAATCCCCAAACTCCCCAGCTGGAACCTCATCACAGGACATGCTTCCACATGTTAGCCTGGTAATGGGGAAGTTTACACATATCCAAACATAACTTTTGTTGTCTCATATTCTCTACAGTAATTAAATAATATTAGTCATATCTTATGCAGGAATATAAATATTCTGAATCATACTATTGTTGTATGCTATATTATGTCAACACATTAATATCTGAAAAGGTCTTGACTCAACTCAAATACAAATGAATGACATTTATCGTGTCATCTTTTATGTGTTTCAGTTATTAGACCGTGGCCATGTTGGGGCACTGCCTTCAAGAATTTTAGTTGAATGAATCAGTCCATTGTTAGTCTTTTTTTTAAGCTTGGTACTTCTTATATCCATCCCTTTTACTGAATCACTAAGTTACATCATCATCATCATCATCATATCGTTTAACGTCCGTTTTCCATGGTGGCATGGGTTGGACGGTTTGACTGAGGTTGGGAAAGCCAGGAAGCTGCACCAGGCTCCAATCTGATCTGGCAATGTTTCTACAACTGGATGCCCTTCTTAATGCCAACCACCCCAAGAGTGTAGTAGGTGTTTTTTACATGCCACTGGTACAGGAGCCAGTCAGGCGAATCTGACATCGTGTGAACACCTTGTTTGTAGAGAATACTCTTCCATCTGCAGTGCACAAAGAACAGAGATGTTTGGTGTGGAGGGCCTCATACCACTTTTACAGTTTCATAAAGTCAGTCAAATAAATTAACCCCAGGACTTACTTTCAACTTAGCTACCTATTCTATCAAATTCTTTTGTCAGGCCTCTAAGTTGCAAAGACATAAACAGGCTATAACACTGACTGCCATGTTGAGGACAAATACAAATACACCCATATACATAGACATACATACAAGGGCTTCCACACAATTTCTCTACCAAGTTCCCTCGCAATATAGTAAAACACACTTGCTCAAAGTGCCTCGCACTGGGATTGAACCCAGAACCATGCAGTTTGATATGCAAGGTTCTTGTCTGTGCTTTTTCACACAGCCATGCCTATGCCTATATATACACATAGAATGGATATACACAGATATATACAGACATGTGTGTGCTTGTGTCTATGTTTTTCCCTACCAACGCTTGACAACAGGTATTGGTGAGTTTATGTCTCCGTAACTTAGCAGTTTGGCAAAAAAAAAACCAATAGAGTAAGCATCAGGCTTAAAAATTCAGTTATTGGGATCGATTTATTCAAATACAAATACTTGAAGGCAATGCCCCAGCATAACCACAGTTTCTTGACTGAAATAAGTAAAAGAAAAAAGATATATGAATGCCAGCATGGAAAGCGGACATTAAACGATATATATATTTATTATAGTGGGGTAGGTCGGTTTATGGAGTTACCCTGGGTTTCTTGCTCATAATAGGTTTATCCTTACAGCGTATCTTCAGACCCCAAACGCTGCTGGCCTGAGACCTCTTTGAAATATGGAGGGGCAAAAGCCTTGTTTTTCGGACCATGCCTGCATTTTAGAAAATTGCTGCTGGCTTTTTGGAATCCACATGGCGGCACCACAGCTGGAAACTAATAGCCAAGGCGAAAGGGAGACAATAATTTACCTTCGTGGTACTTTGGTGACTGCAAGATGGCAGCACGGCCGAAGATCGATGGACAATGGCAAAGAGAGACAACTTCCTAGGGTTTTACTCTTTAAAACGAGGCTTTTCTCCACTCCATATTCTAAAAAGTTCTTAGGCCAGCAGTGTTTGGGGTCTGAAGATACACCATAAGACTAAACCCCTTATGGGTGAGAAACCCAGGGTAACCCCATAAACCAACCTACCCCACTATAATATTAACTGCTTTATATCTTAGAGTGTGCTTCTCCTCCGGATTTATGTATTTCTACAAATGAGCCTATATGTGTGTGTGTGTGTGTGTGTGTGTGAGTTGTATAAGAGACCATAAGTCAGGGAAAAGATGCACTCGTATATTTGTCAGTAGAGTGGGTATATTTATCCCAAAAGTATAGTATTAAATATCCATGACAGCTGATCTTACCGATTGGTTTTGTGTAAAGAATACAATGGAGTGTTAGGTAACAATCTGATTATATAACTTTATGCTCATCAAAGTTAGCTGATGTGAAAGGGAGGATGCTCATGGAGGAGTAATGCAACTTGTCCACTGAATGACCACTGCATACAGAGACAGTTTACAAGGCAGAAGAAGTAACAGCAACAGGACCCAATGGACAACCAAGTGTGCAGAAGTATGTGGCAGCAATGGAAGGCCCCTTCAAAACCTACTTTAATGATCACAATTCTTCCTTCAACATCTTAGAGGGATGTAATGCCACAATCATAGCCAAGCATGTCTGGTCTTTGTAAGAAAGTGTCACCGAGTACAGCGTAAAGTGGAAGATCCTAGAAAATGCAAATTATACTTCAATAGCAGCAGGAAGGGCAGATTATGCCTGGCTGGGAAAAGAGCAATTTTAAAAGGTATTCAACACTCGGATGTCTACCTGAATAACAGGAGTTAGGTGTTTAATGTTTGCCTGCATGAAAGGAAAGACATCCTGTTGTACTTGCATGTCCCACTGTGACTGCAACCAGAGGTCCTCTGCCTTGACCTTTGATCTGCTGCCAACAATATTCCACTAATACCCTCGGGCCTAGCAATAAGAGTTTGACCAAAGCACACACCAATGCACCAGATATTCCCTTCCACAATTAATGCTCAAGTCTACTGTCAGCAATTAGAGCATTTGAAACAAGCTTTGAAGAAAAAAAGACCCGCTTTAGTGAATCAAAAAGGAGTGATGTTTCATCAGGACAATGCGTGACCCCACACTGCAAAGATCACATCACAGAAGATCAAAGAGCTTGGTTGGGAAGAAATTCCTCATCCACCTTATTCTCCTTCAGACTATTATTTGTTTCGTAGTTTACAGAATCATTTGGGGGACATAACTTTCGCAAGCGAGGAGGAGGTCGAAACTGGCATTTCAGAGTTCTTCGCTTTGAAACCAAAAGACTTTTACATTGATGGGATTAAAAAGCTTGAAAAAAGATGGAAGGAAGTCATAGATAATCAGGGAAAATACATTGATGATTAAATCTCAATTAAATATAACATTTGATCACTTGCTTCCTTTATTCAAAATTTGGACAGAACTTATGGGATGACCTGATATATATTCATACATACATACATATATATATTGAGGTTATGAGAGGTAATGGTGTCAAGAAGATCCAAAGGTGTCAGGTAATGCTGAGTAAGTGCTATGGACAGACTATAGTTAAGCTCCAGATTTGGTGATTATGCAAATGAGGAGTCCAACGTAGGTCACATCAGCATGTGTATATATAAAAAAGAAATTAACAGAATGAGATAAAAATCCAAGGCTGCGAAGGATTTCAGAACATTTATAAATAGAAGGTCTTACAGCTGTTTCCGGGATATTTTATATATCCTTTCATCGGAGATGGTGTGAGAAAATGGTTAAGCAATAGTTATTCTAGAGAAGATACGAAATAGAGAGTGAAGTGGAGGAATGAAAACAGACGTGAGATATGCAAGGATATTGTATCTTCAGTTCCATTATTTACGCAGAATGGTATACATATAAGATTTTGAAGATACAATATCCCTGCATATCTCACATCTATTTTCATTCCTCCACTTCACTATTTATTTCATATCTTCTCTAGAATAACTATTGCTTAACCATTTTCTCACACCATCTCTGGTGAAGGGATATAAAAAATATCCTGGAAACAGCTGTAAGGCCTATTTATAAATGTTCTGAAGTCTTTCACAGCCTTGGATTTTTATCTCATTCTGTTAATTTTTATACACACACACACACACACACATACTCTTTT
>NC_068983.1:53892199-53892976 GCF_001194135.2 Octopus bimaculoides
AAGTTATGGGGAAACAAAGTCGACATGTCTGAATTTTCCAAAACTTTTCTCTCCACCCATCGGAGAAAATTTCCCAACAAATTCCGTTATAATCGGAATCTACACCATCAGAAGCGTCATTGCAGAAACTTTCATTAAAAAATATCCATTTTTCTGAAAGTTATGAAGAAACGACCTAGATGGTTGTATAAGTGACTGTAAAATAATAAAGATTATGTGAGAAAGAGAGAGAGAGAGAGAGAGAGAGAGAGAGAGTGAGAGAGAGAAAGAGAGAGAGAGAGAGAGAGAAGTCGTCTGGAGGCTGTGGTTGACGCAGCAGTTAAAATGAGATGTCAAGTGTTTTCATTTTTATGTAATTTAGACGACAATTTATTCACCGCATTCTATTTATATATGTGTGTGTGTTGGTGTTGTTCAGCACTGTATTTTATTCCTCTGTCTTTCGTAATGTAACCTAACGTTACGCAACCTAACTTAACCTTAGTTGCGGTTCCAGCAAACAATCGGCATCATCCGACCGATGTTCCCCACTTTTAGTCCGTAGTACCAAGGAATGAATGAATATGTGTGTGTGTGTGTGTGTAATAATAATAATGAGAACCGCTGAGACCTCCTTCGGTCATGACTGACCATGTGATGGCACCTAAAAATATAAAAGTTAAGTTAAAAGTTAACTTAACTTTTATATTATACGTTTTTTTAATACATGTAAATTTATAACTTCATCACCGTATATATTTACCCATTATATGTTATATCATAATGTACGTTTATATA
>NC_068983.1:53893076-53893529 GCF_001194135.2 Octopus bimaculoides
AGGCGCAGGAGTGGCTGTGTGGTAAGTAGCCTGCTTACCAACTACATGGTCCCGAGTTCAGTCTCACTGCGTGGCACTTTGGGCAAGTGTCTTCTACAATAGCCTCGGACCGACCAAAGCCTTGTGAGTGGATTTGGTAGACAGAAACTGAAAGAAGCCCGTCGTGTGTGTGTGTGTGTTTATGTATATGTACATATGTATATGTTTGTGTGTCTGTGTTTGTCCCCCAACATCGCTTGACAACCGATGCTGGGGTGTTTACGTCGCCGTAACATAGCGGTTCCGTAAAAGAGACCGATAGAATAAGTACTAGACTTACAAAGAATGGGTCTTGGGGGTCGATTTGCTCGGCAAAAGCAGTGCTCCAGTATGGCCACAGTCAAATGACTGCAACAAATAAGAGAATAAAAGGATATATATATATATATATATATATATATATATATATATATA
>NC_068983.1:53895019-53895716 GCF_001194135.2 Octopus bimaculoides
GAGTAGAAAAGAATATCTGACTCACTAGCGTATCTAGGAGGGGGCGGTAGGGGCGGTCCGCCTCGGGCGGCACTTTTATAGAGGTGACATTTTTGGGTCTGCTGAAGGCAATAATGTAATTTTTGTGGGGTCCGGGGGCGGCAAACGGAAGGGTCACCGCGGATGGGACATATTCTAGCTACGTTTGTAATCTGACTGCAGCGAGTTTGGAGACCACATTAGAGATTCCCGTACTTTTGTTTACTTGTATCTTTTTTTTTACCTGTTTCAGTCATTAGACTGCGGTCATGCTGGGGCACCACCTTGAAGAATTTTAGTCGAACGAACGATCCCAGTACTTATTATTTTTTGTAAAGCATGGTTCTTATTCCATCGATCACTTTCGTAGAACTGCTAAGTTATTGGAAGGTAAACACACCATCACCGGATGTGTGTGTCATTGTGTCTGTCCCTCACCACCGCTTGACAATTGATGTTGGTTTGTTTACATCCCCATAACGTAGCAGTTCAGTAAAAGAGACCGATATAAAAAGAATTAGGCTTTAAAAAAAAAGTAGTGGGGTTGTTTCATTCAACTAAAAACAAAACTCGGCAAGACTTCCTTTTGCACCACCACCCCCAAACACGTTTTTAAAAAAAAATTTTTTTTCTACACAAACCCCCGTTTTCGGCTACGGAGAATACGAATCTGCAAAAA
>NC_068983.1:53895726-53905251 GCF_001194135.2 Octopus bimaculoides
TTTTTTTTTGTTTTTTCAAAATATGCGGTAAAATATGGAGATTAAGATTCTGCAAAAATTTCCAAAAATTTTTCTGGTTAGGGTTGGGGTTTTAGGGTTAGGGTGTTAGGGTTAAGGTTTTAGGGTTAGGGTTACAGAAAAAAGTGAAAAATGAAGAAATCAGTGGGGGAGTAAGGTGGGGCTCAAAAAATTTCAAAATTCCGATTTTTGGCAATTTTCCGGAATCTCCGTATCCGAAAACATAGCAAAAAAATTTTTTAAAAACAATAATTTGCAAGAAAATGGGCAAGGGTGGGAGGAAGTTTTTCCCAAAACTCTTCAGCCTCAGTATAGCCTCAGGCTAATGACCCTAACAAGAAAAATATATTTGTATACAACAGGCCTCTTTCAGTTTCTGTCTACTAAATCCATTCACGAGACTTTGGTCAGCCTGAGGCTATAGTAGAAGACACGTAATGTGAATGTCATGCATTGGGACTGAACCCAGAACCATGTGGTTGGGAAGTAAATTTCTTTCCACACAGTCACGCCTGCTCTCTCTCTCTCTGTCTGGCTGTGGCAAAGCCTGGAGGGTGATGGACTCCATGTAGTTCTAAAAAATGTCCAGACACCCAAGCCAATACAGACTTCTACAGCTAAGCCAAAAGTGCCGCCCCCATAAAAATGTCACCCTGGGAAAACCTCCCTATTTGCTCCTCCCCTAGCTACAATACAGGTCATATATGATTTTATCAAGAGCTGAGGGCTCAAGGCAAGGATTTCTTAACCATTTGATATTAACTAAGTACATAGCTGTTATTGTTGTTGTTAATATTTATGTATAATTTCGTCTGTCTTCACGTTCTGAGTTCAAATTCCGCTGAGGTTGACTTTGCCTTTCATCCTTTCGGGGTCAATAAATTAAGTACCAGTTGTGTACTGGGGTCGATCTAATCGGCTGGCCCCCTCCCCCAAAATTTTGGGCCTTGTGCCTTGAGGTGAAAAGCATATTTATGCAAACAGGAGGCGGAGAGCTGGCAGAATTGTTAGCACACCAGGCAAAACGCTTAGCGGCATTTCATGTCTTTACATTCTGAGTTCAAATGCTGCTGAGGTTGATTTTTGCCATTCATCCTTTCGGGGTCGATAGATCAAGTACCATTTGAGCATCGACCCCTCCCCCAGAATTGCTGGCATTGTGCCAAAATTCGAAACTAATATTTAAGCATGTTTGTTGTTTAACCAGCCTTGATTGAGTAGACCTATGATCAACAGAATTCCAATCATGACCAATCCATTTGATCAGGAGTACTAGAGTGTGTGCCACATGGGGTACTCGCTGAGTTTCCCTTCCCCACCACTCCCTGACCTTATACAAACTTACACAGCAGATCCAAAATTACTGCACCCCCACCCCCATAAAAGTGTTGTCCAGGGCGGACACCGCCCCGCGATTGCTCTTTCCACCTCAGCTACGCTACTGTCTACCCCCACTTTTCTTTTATAAACACAGTGGAGTGCTGTTTCAAGGAGATTTGTCTACTGTTTCTCACAGGTTGGAAAAAAGAATTAGCGACAGGATAACTGTCTTGGGTTATTTAGTCATGGTCCTTTATGTTATGAGTTCAAATCCCGCCAGGATTGACTTTGCCTTTAATTGCTCTGGATTTTGCAAAATAAGCACCTGTCAAATATAGGTTTCAAATTTTGGCACAAGGCCAGCAATTTGGTGAGAGGGTTAAGGGTTAATTCAATTACATCAACCTCAGTATTCAACTGGTACTTATTTTGTCAACCTCGAAAGGATGAAAGGCAAAGTCGACCTTGAAGGTATCTGAACTCAGAACGGAAAGTTGGAAGAAATGCTGCTAAGCATTTTGTCCGGCATGAGAAAGATTCTGCCAGGCCAGCTCACCACCCTAAATACCACCTCCCCTCATACACACACACACACCAAAATTTCTACCTTTGTGCCAATATAAGAAATCAGTTTTGCTGTTGTTTTCATGTTATGGTTATATATTGGATTGAGGAATAATTCATGAGTGTTTTTCTTTTTTCAAATTTATTTTAAGCAAAAAAAACTACAACAAATTAATCAATAATATACTCTCCATTGTTGTTTACGATTTCTTCCCATTGTTCAATAAGATTGTCGATGCCTCAGCGATAGAAATCTCCCAGTCTTGAATCAAGGAATTTGTCCAGCCAAGCCCTTGTAGCGTAGACTCTATATATATGTGCATTTGAATGTAGCAGGGACCAACTAGCCTTTGACCATTGTTTGTATCTTGTTGTGTCCACTACTCTGATTGGTTGGCATTGGCGCAATTTGTCTCCTACTCTGTTGTTCCAACTGACCACGGATAGCCAGTCAGAGGCTTTAGATAGCGTCATGTGAACAACCTTTTTCGAACCCCTTTCAAGCTTACTACACCCTATAAAAACCCAGCTTTTACCTCATTATACGGCTTTGGTTCCTGACCTTTCAAGGTCAAGCCACTGACCACATAAACACAGCCAGTTCCAGTGACAACACCAGGCAACACGCTACTACAGTAGCTACATTGAGGCTTACCAACTTCATCCAACAGCATTTGGCAACCTCCATCTTCATCATCACTATCGTCTTAACATCAATGTCTCTATATACACAATGCAACAGGCAGCTCATTCAGGTTCCAACACTTCGCTGTTTGTGAATTACTTCACCATGGATCAACAGTAAATATACGACCTGCAAGAACTCCTGTACCAAGTGGCCCAGGCTGCAGCATCACAGCCATGACTTCACGTACGACATGTACCTGTAACCGGCTCAGCATCATGGCCACAACTTCTTGATACAGTATTTCAACTACCGTGTACAATTGACTACGAACTGGTATTCTTATCCTTGTGTCTATGAACTTCTCACTTCGATGGCTATAGACTCTTTCACTGTCTTCTTCATTGCTATTCTATATGTTCTTAACACACACATACATACATTTGTTCTCATGACGGCCTATCAACTATTCTGTATACATGACGCACACACGGACACACATGTTAGCATATCAATAATTGTTCCCTTAATCATTCTATGCAGTTGTGTCTCTCTTTTCCCCTCTGGCACTTATTTGTACTGTCCAATTCCTCTGTTTTGTATCGGCCGTGTGATGTGGGGCTAAAGAGCTATTCTCATCACCTCGCAACACATGGTCTTTTACACCCTCAATTCCACATCATTATTGAACAATACACTGCACAAAGCAGTCAAAAGAGATGAAAATCTGATGGCGCCAAGTCTGGAGAGTATGGGGATGAGGCAACACTTCTCATTCGAGTTCTTGAATCACAGCTTTGGTCATATTGGTGATGTGAGAATGGGCTTTTTTGTGTTGCAGAAAAACACATTTTACTCAATCGGTCTTTTTTGTTGAATTATTTCATTGAGTCAGTGCAGTTGTTGAATATAGAGTGCCGCAGTGAGTGTTTGGTTGCACTTAAGCAGTTTGTAATGAATTATGCCTTCCCAATGTCACATTACACACAAGGTAGATGGACAATTCATCAACAGACAGTTGGCTGACAGACAACTTAGGACAATTGTAAGGCATGGTATGGCACTGTTTGCAACCATGTGTTGAGTGATGTTGAACAAGCAAACTGATGGCGATTATAGAGCATTGATTTTTGCTGTTTACACTCAAAGTCTGTGACACCCAAGCACCAAGTATCTGAACTTTGTCCATTGAGTGAAGGGGGTTCACCACAGTTTTTTTTTTCCTCTATCGAGTGGCTGTGTGGTAAGTAGCTTGCTTACCAACCACATGGTTCCGGGTTCATTCCCACTGTGTGGCACCTTGGGAAAGTGTCTTCTACTATAGCCTCGGGCTGACCAAAGCCTTGTGAGTGGATTTAGTAGACGGAAACTGAAAGAAGCCTGTTGTATATTTGTATATATATATATATATATATATATGTGTGTGTATATGTTTGTGTGTCTGTGTTTGTCCCCCCCTCAACATTGCTTGACAAGCGATGGTGGTGTGTTTACATCCCCGTAACTTAACGGTTCGGCAAAAGAGACCAATAGAATAAGTACGAGGCTTCCAAAGAATAAGTGCTGGGGTCAATTTGCTCAACTAAAGGCGGTGCTCCAACATGGCCACAGTCAAATGACTGAAACAAGTAAAAGAGAAAGAGAGGGAGAAAAAATCTATCAGTTCCACCACCTTTCTGGTCGCTTGACGTGGATTTTCGTGAAGAAATTGATTCAATAGCTCTTCATCAAACTCAGTCGATCAACCGGTGTGTGATCAATCCTTAAGATTGGAATTCCCATTTTTGAAGTGCGAAAAACAACAGCAGGTGGTACTTTGAGGTGTTGCTCCTTTTCCATACACAGCACAAATCTCTTGAGCAGTGTCGGCGGTCTTAGCACCTCGATTAAATGCAAAAAGCAAATGGTGTCAAAAATGCTCAGTTTTGTCCACTTGACATTCCATTTTAATGATCTGAAAATGCACAAGAATCAATAAAATTAAAAAATTTAAAAAAACATGCTATCTTGTAGAACAAAAAATTCTCTTTTAAATAACAAAAGATGTTACCAATGCGGTTGTGAGATCGTTGCCAGAGCCGCCGAACTGGCTCCTGTGTGGGTGGCACATAAAATACACCATTTTGAGCATGGCCGTTGCCAGTACCGCCTGACTGGCCTTCGTGCCGGTGGCACGTAAAAGCACCCACTACACTATCAGAGTGGTTGGCGTTAGGAAGGGCATCCAGCTGTAGAAACTCTGCCAGATCAGATTAGAGCCTGGTGTAGCCATCTGGTTTCACCAGTCCTCAGTCAAATCGTCCAACCCATGCTAGCATGGAAAGTGGACATTAAACAACGATGATGATGATGTTTTATTTCTGCGTGCATTTTTAAATTTAAAAAATAAAAAAGCACTCATGAATTATTCCTGAGCCCAATTTAAAAAAATAAACACAAAGTATACTTGGCATCTTATCTCCAGTTATGATCTTTGTGACAGCTGCTCAACCATAAATCTTTTATGCTCCAACGTATTTACATACGTTGTAAATATGTTTGTCATTGTGTGGTTGCATTTTCGTGATCGTTATTATCGTCATCATCATCGTTATTATTTAACGCCCATTTCCCACGTTAGTTAGGGTAACAAAAACTTGAAATTTGAAATGTGACATGCTGTTGCAAACCTCTGTATTCACTGATGTGTGTTTAGTTACAAAAGTAAAAAAGAGGGTAAAAATAATGATTTACGTTGGGTTGCAGTGCTCAATTCTTATCACTGGAAATATGTATTTGCGACAGACCAGAATCCGAAACGGGGCATCTACATCAAGGCTCAGGGGTCAGTAACAAGTGGGCCATTAAGTGTGCACATGCGTTTGTGTGTATATACGCGTGCGCACCATAGGCAGGTGTAAAAGTTGTGGAGAACAGGTTTTTCTAGTTTCTGTTCTACTTGGTGGCTCTACCCCAGACTGTCTAAACAGTATTATAAGTTTCCATGCAAATCGATACTTTGGGGTTAGCATGTATTTATTGACTGCAACTCACAGCATTATATAGACTCAGATTGGGCCTAGGTTGTCTAACTGTGGCAAAAATGGAGATGCATTGCACAGCTGTCTCAACATTCTGAAATTACCACCGAAAGCAGCCTTTTATTAACTACAAGAAGAAAATTTTAGAAGATCGAATCATGCAATTTCTAATCACGTGAAATTCTTTTGGTTCAGTCATGATATCTGACTGCATATCCAAGGATCTAGCTTCGAATCCTTGCAACAAGCTCTTCAGCATGAAGGACTGTTGCTTCAACCGCCATCACTGTTGTGACAACAAGCTAAATACAGTCTATTATTGAAATGATTTTTATAGTACTATACGCTCCACTACTTATTCATGTAGGCATTCATATGCTTCTAAACATTCTCATACATTTTGTCGAACCTGTTTGCAGCAATACTCGAGTTACTCATGACCCAATATTCATTATAAGCGTGATAAATACATATTTTCATATCTAAAGAAAAATATTTCTTTTTTCATTCACAAGGAGTGGTTGGCATTAGGAAGGGCATCCAGCTGTAGAAACTCTGCCAAATTAGATTGGAGCCTGGTGTTGCCATCCGGTTTCACCAGTCCTCAGTCAAATCGTCCAACCCATGCTAGCATGGAAAGCGGACGTTAAACGATGATGATGATGATGATGAAGGAAATTCTAAACAATCCTTTATTACACCACATTTTTTTGCTTTCACATTCGAATGAAATAAAACATCTATTCTACAGGGTGTCCACAAGGTCTGGGTACATGGAGTAAATAAAATCATAACATAAACAATTAAATATAAGAAATAATTTCTTAAAGTATGTGTTAATCCCATGTACCCAGACTTTGTGGACACCCTGTACAATGAAATTGTAAAAAGCACAGATGTGGCTGTGTGATAAGAAGTTTGCTTACCAGCCACATGGTCCTCAGTTCAGTCCCACTGCATGGCACCTTAGGCAGGTGTCTTCTACTATAGCCTCGGACTGATCAAAGCCTTGTGAGTGGATTTAGTAGGCAGAAGCTGAAAGAACCCCATTGTGTGTGTTTGTGTCTGTTTGTTGCCCTACAACCGGTATTGGTGTGTTTATGTGACTGCAACTTAGGGAGGTCCTAGAGCCAGTAAAGGTCACCAGCATCGAAGCAACCTTGTTGAAATCACAGATATGCTAGGCAGGACACATCCCCAAAATTGAGGATCATCAATCTCCCAAATTTACACTGTATAGCTAACTCTCCTCTGGTCTCCGTGATAGAGGTGTACAAAAGAAGAGGAACAAGGACTCCCTGAGGAAATCCCTTGGTGCCTGTCAAATTCGCTAAAGTACTGTGACAGTTGCAAATGATGCAGAGTTTGAAGAAGTCATAAAGGAAGATGTGGTTGGGTCTTTAGTGCCCTTAAGAGAATGCTTATCTAACAAGGAGCTGATTTTGTTAGAACAAAAGAAAACTAAGAATACAAAAGGAAAAAGGGAAATTCTACCAACTCTACCTAAATCAACTGCAATGTATATTGTTAAAAGGGTTGGCATTTATAGAACAAGGTCTGCATGTTTTTGCTGATAGCAGCCCTTATTGTGAGTTTAGCATAAAAATTATAAGAGTTTACAATCACTTCAGTCTTTATGCTGCTCTATACAAAGAGTTGATGTACCATAAACACCAAAAAATTTTGGAGAAGTTCTTCACCACTAAAATAAATATTGAAGTTGATGAACTATAAGATGGAAGTCAATGTCCCTTGGTCTCTCATTGCTTCCTCACCCAATAATCAACATCTTTGGTGATAAGAATGTATTCTATTGCGATATTACGATTCCCTGATGATTGTTCACTAGTCATGTGCCGAAAAAATTTGTCCCCCTCTGATATAGTGAATAGCCACCGAGTTGAATAAAAACTTGGTGTATGCAATTGAAAAGGCATTAAATTAAAATAACAAGTGGGACTTGTGAGTACATGTCATTCACAAGTCTTGCTGCTGCAGATCACAACTAGTTTCCTTGTATTTATTTTTTCCATATGATACATCAATCAAATTCTGCACATCATCTTCTTTACTACGTCTAATCCCAAACGCCTCAACATAAATTACTATCCACACCATGAAAAGGTATCTTATTTCTCCTCTACTCACTAATACCACATGGCATTACGATATTCCACTCTTTTTTTAAAGCAAAATATTTGCTTCTGCAGTCATTTTCACTTTCTTGGATGCTGTCTTCAGCTTAACCTTATTCTATTTGGCTTCAAACTAAATTGTCATCCATCTATGATGTCGCATCACTCTACTGAAATCCTCCACATTCTCCATGTCTTTGCTTCTTCTTTAAAACAGCTTGTGCGAGCCACCATCCGTTATTTATGCACCAACTTTGACCACATGACATGAGAGCAACTAGTTTAAATGGACAGTTTTCCTTCAACTCCTACCCTTCTCTTAATTCAATAATCCCTTTCTTATCCATCAACTTCCCTCTCACCTCAAAATTTCCTCTCAACCTCACTTACACCCTCACCCATTTCTCCTCTTTCATTTCTTTCTCTAGACCAGTTTCTCTCTCTTTCCAACTTCTTCCAGTCTAAGTATGAAATACACGTTATCATGTGTTCCCCATCAATTTCACACAGTTTCTCAAACATAGATGATGTAAAACTCTGCTGAGTTTCCTTATTTTCCTCCTGTCCACTTCACACTGAAAAAGTGGTCAACCCAGAATATTGAATTTTTCCTTCCCTATTGCAATTTCCCTGTACTCTTTCAGTCAATGTGTATGTGTGTGTTTAGCAGCAATATTTAACAATTTCCAAATACAGAAATCAAACCTGGATCACTATCTAATGAAAAAAAAGAATACCAAAAATTCAAGAATGTAATATTGATTCGCAAGAATATTACCAACATACAAAAAAAAAATCTTACCATTCAAGACTCAGATGGAACTGGATTCAACAACAATTTTTATCTTCAGCTCACTTTTCCAAGCTAAATACAGTCTATTATTGAAATGATTTTTATAGTACTATACGCTCCACTACTTATTCATGTAGGCATTCATATGCTTCTAAACATTCTCATACACTATATATTCCGTCCATGCAGACAGCAGAAACGGTAGTCAACAGACAATAGCAGAACCAGCAGCAGACCATAGCACTGTGACATCACCAAAACAATGGATGACGGTGATAGCAACACACAAGGGTCAGCTAATATCAAGAAACTCTCAACAGCGACTACTATCATGCCTATTCCAAGAACTATAAGTTTTGAAGTATCTCAGTGCTGGTCATTCATATTAGAAACTTTTTTTGTTGTTGTTTATGATAAAAATAAATATATTTCCTTTTTAATCTCCAACAGATTTTAGGGATCTTGATTGTAAAACACACACACACGCACACATACACACACACGCACACATACACACACAAATACAAAAATAATCTAAATTATATTAAATTTCTATCTCCTGCAGGTCCTTTAATGAAGCATGTTTGAATCAAAGACATTCACGTATGATGTTTTACTGGGAAAAGGTGCCACAGCATGTGTATACAAAGGAATATCGAAAGTATGTTCTTTTATTTACTATTTTATTATTCATTTGTATGATTATTTTGTTTTATAATGACTGTAAGAAAGATGAACAGGTGGAGTCTGCATATAGAGGAAATATGCATCAATATATATATATATGTATGTATACTTACATATATAGCATGTTATGTATGTGTCATCATCATCATCATCATCGTTTAACGTCCGCTTTCCATGCTAGCATGGGTTGGACGATTTGACTGAGGACTGGTGAAACCGGATGGCAACACCAGGCTCCAGTCTGATTTGGCAGAGTTTCTACAGCTGGATGCCCTTCCTAACGCCAACCACTCAGAGAGTGTAGTGGGTGCTTTTACGTGTCACCCGCACGAAAACGGCCACGCTCGAAATGGTGTCTTTTAT
>NC_068983.1:53905513-53910590 GCF_001194135.2 Octopus bimaculoides
CTTCTCACGCACAGCCCATTTCCAAAGGTCTCGGTCCGTAGTCATCGCCTCGGTGAGGCCCAATGTACGAAGGTCTTGCCTCACCACCTCAGCCCAGGTCTTCCTGGGCCTACCTCTTCCACGGGTTCCCTCAACTGTTAGGGTGTGGCACTTTTTCACGCAGCTATCCTCCTCCATTCTCACCACATGTCCATACCAGCGCAATCGTCTCTCTTGCACGCCACAACTGATGCTTCTAATGTTCAGCTTTTCTCTCAAGATACTTACACTCTGACGGGTATTCACATTGACATGTGTATGAAAATACTAATATATAAATATATCGCAGTTAATTAATTCTAAAATACATTACTACAATGTAACTGTTTCAAACAACAATATGTAATTCAAAAAGATTATCACGATCAAATTTTTTTAAAGTATATTATCAAGCTGAGTAAAAAGTAATCAATGTTTTGAAACATGAGATTCATCGCAATATATTTCTACAATGCGGAAATTTTTATTCCTCAAAATAAGTACAATTACAATCAACACAATTTTGCCAACAAATTACAAGTTTTTTTATTCTGATAATATAAAAATTTGGAGTTCTGGAGCTGATGAGCGCTTTGAACGGACTTTCAGTATTGGTTTGATTTTTGAACTCCTTCTCTCGCAGGAAACCATCAAGATGCTTGGAAAAGTGATAGTCAGGAGAAAAGTCTGGGGAATGAGCTGGGTGGGGAAGAACTTCATAGCCATGTTCCCTCAATGTCTGGAGCGTCATTTGTGAAATGTGTGGTCAAGCATTGTCATGAAGAATGATTGGCTCTCTTCTGTTGACCAGTCTGGTATGGAGGAGAAGCAGTTTATCGTTCCTTTTGGCAATTTCATAGCAATATGTTTCTGCAGTAATAGTTTTTCCGGGTTTCAAAGTTATAGTGGATGAGTCCAGCAGTACACCACCAAACAGTCACCATAACATTCCTTTTGAAGAGCTCGGGTTTGTGGAAGGTTTTCGGTGCTTCAGTTTGGTCCAACCACTGTGAAGAACGTTTTTTATTATTGTACAGAATCCACTTTTCATTGCAAGTTGCAATACGGTCGAGAAATGGATTGATCTGTTTATGGAGAAGAAGTGATGAGCAAATTTCATATCTGCGCATTTTCTGATTTTCATTCAAATTATGTGGTATCCATTTGTCAAGCTCTTTTTATTTTCCGATCGCATGCAAATGGTTGCAGGCAGTTTTCTGGCTAACTTGAAGTTCTTTTGCCATTTCTCAAGTGGTTTTACGTGGATCTTTCTCAATGATGGTCTTTAATTGACCAACATCGATAATAGATGGGCGTCCACTACACTCACAATCTTCAAGGCTCAGGTTTCCACTGCGAAATCACCTAAACAATTTTCGAGCTGACCACTCACTGGTCATTTCCTCACCAAACATTTTGTTGATATCATGGAGCAGTTTCGCCTGCTTTTCATCCTTTTTTGAAGTTGACTAGCAAAATTGCTCGAATATCGCGCTTTGACAGTTTCCATTTCAGATGACTGTAACGATTTCTTTATTGCCCACAGGGGGTGGGCAAACATAGAGGGACGGTACAAATGAGGGAGGGGGTCGATGGTACATATGGTTTTTACACAGAGGTGAAAAGTTAAAAATTTATATAGATCGAATGATAAACAAATGAAAAGCAAAACAAATACACAAACAATGAAGTGGGGGATGGGTTTTGCTTCGACCCCGCAAGCCCTATGCTACCACTGTAACCTTTAGTATAGCCTTATGGATACACTATTTGGGTTCATTCATTCACAACAACCTCGCCACAGCCTTCCATTTTTTTCATATACATTAGGTGACAGGCACTTTCTCTCCACATTTATTTTTCTCTTAAGATGGTAGATGAGGTAATGGACCAGTCCAAAGCTGGAGATGAATGTGCCTGTCACGATTCCTTTCACACAGATCCTCCATACTGCTTCGTTTACTATAGCGACCACAGTGAGCAAACAAGCCTTGCCTTCTTTGTTAAAAGAGGAAGGAGGAACAATCCCTACAATTGACTCGGAAGACAGTTGTACTCTGCCCAGCCATGACAGCAGATGTCCAACATAAACCCACATCTCAGAGATTTAGGGGCATTGCACAGTTACATGCAGAATGGTTTCTCTGTCCTACTCCCATCTTGGGCACAAGGGGCACGATGCCTTGCAAGCTTATTGTGAACTGGTAAGGCTCCTCGGTAGCACTGTCAGGCCAGGAAGTTATCCAAGGGTCCTGGCCTGAATGTCCTTCGGAACACACTGGTTAGTTGATCCTCATCGAAGCCTAGAGTCTCCCCCAATATACCGTCATACTGAACTTCTACCAACCCTCTATAGAAAGATGAGGTGGAACCCCCACTGCTGGCGTTGCAGGTGTGACAGAGAAGCTTGAGTGCCTCACAACACTCTGCTTGACAAGCACCTAACTTTGGTCTACACTTGATCCAAGGTCCTAGTTCACTCAGACTAATAAGCTCAGGAAGTAACGACTGAACGAATGGAGACCACACCTGTTCACCATCCAGGTAGAGCCACAGACGCCTCAACCAAACATTTTGAACAACGCACAAGCAACATTCATGAACAAGTCGGTCCAGATGATTGTAACAATGGTAAAAAATATCAATGTTAGTTTATTGATGCATTTGGGGAAGTCTATGTCTGTATTATCAGACAATTGCCCCAAAAAATGTTTAAAAAAATTCAAAACTCTGCAAAAATCCAGTACAAATTCTTCATTCAGTTCTATATCTAAGAGATGAGGAATTCTGGACATTATTTACATTCGACCCAGGTTCGAAATTTCCCCAAGATACCTGATGAAGGCTGGAGGGCATATCAGCCAAAACATTGTGTTAACAACAAACAAGATGAGGACAAATATCCGTCGAATGTTAATAATGTACAAAATTCTTCATGGTTTGAAACATTGCTTACTTTTTACTCAACCTACTATCATTCAACTCCAGTAGTAGTGAATAATATTCTTAAGGCCACAGTTTACTCACATGCAGCATCTTTCAGAGCTTGTTGCTAATTCAGTTCTTAACCAAATTGACAACTGTTAACATTTTTGAAGAGGACTGGTCCCTAGCTACATTTTGGCATGGAAAAATGTGATTTGGTCCAGTAGAAAAAAGTTTACATCAGAATTTGTAGCAATATTATAGGAAAATAAGTAACACCACCAATGAAGTTTAGATCTAAATAATTTTTTTTATTTTAAAAGTAAAACATTTATCTTAGCTTCATTGAAAGCATGGAGAATTTCATAGTTTTGTTCCCATGCAACAAAAATTTGTATCAAAAAAGTTGTGAGATAAAATATCATGAAAAAAAATATAAGTAAGGCAAAAAATTGGATTTAAGTATAATTAATTTTTTTTCATTTCAAAAACAAGCTATATTTTAATTAAGCTTAAATGATAGAGCTCAATTTGAGGAATTTCATGGTATTAATCTCATGCAATGAAGTTTTAAAAGAAAAAGTATGAGTGCTTGTTTCTCAAATGTGAGGGTGATACTATAGTTCTATACTTTTTGACAATGGCACCGCTAATTGACACATTATTAATTAGCATAATAGCATAGCCTGCAAAAAACATGGATTACATGGAAAAATGCGAGCAAAAGAAATAATATTCTTAAGATTATAAATCTAGAAAAGAACAGGACAACTTTTTTACTTTTTACTTTTGCTACTTATTGTTTTAAGATTCTCTTCATTTTAGGGTTACATTTTAATAAGGGTACATTTTGCTTAATTATAGGAAAGGCCTCAATATTCATAAGGTTATAGATT
Organism: Octopus bimaculoides; assembly: GCF_001194135.2. Classification (NCBI taxonomy): domain Eukaryota; kingdom Metazoa; phylum Mollusca; class Cephalopoda; order Octopoda; family Octopodidae; genus Octopus; species Octopus bimaculoides. The sequence goes on from NC_068983.1 coordinate 53,909,353, forward strand.
GGTAATTTTTCAATTTTGCATTTGGTTTAAAGGTTTCTTGATTTTAACACATTTTGTTGCATTTTGGGAGGGTCATTATGCCAACAATAAGCAGACACACACACACACTGGTTCTATTTCACTTCTTTATTTTTTATTTGTCAAGTGGTTAACTACTAAACCAAATAACAAATTGATTGTTTTTTTAATCATTTGGTTTATTAATCAGTCAGTTGTGTCAACGACATGACTTCTCTACAACTGGTTGGCTTCCTGGCCTGAAGCTCTCTGGAGCATGTCATTGAAAAGGTCACAAATGGAGCAAATCATTGAAGAGGTTACAAATGCCAATGAAAGAACTTTGGCAAACACAACTCATTACTTAGTTCATTAAATAGTTAATCAAATGACAAATAAAAAGAAGTGGACTAGAACCAGTGTGTGTGCTATTACTGAGATAATGACCCACCCAAAAAACAATCCCATCAAAAATCTTGCAATCCAAAAGCAAAAGTGATAAATTCTTTTTGATGTAAGAAGAAATATCATTATTATTATATTCCTTAAATCATAAATAATAATTAGGATGATAGTAATTAAGATTTTCTTTTTCTATGATTAGATTGATTCCCAATGTTATGCACTCAAAGTCTTCAATTCCAACGGTCCCTATATGAGAAAATCTATTCAGAATGAAGTATCAATACTGAAGAAATTAAACCATGAAAACATTGTTAGATTCATTGATGTTGAGGTAAGTAGTCAGGTTATGCTATAGTTGTATTTTTTTAATTTATTGCAGATAATTCATGTTAATTGTGAAGCTGAGTATATTAACGAAATATGAAAAATACATTGGTGACAGCAGCAGTGCTACACACCTCCTCCTACTCTTCTTCTTCTTCTTCTTCTTTTTCTTCAGGTCTTCGCAAGCTGAGTTTAGTGTCCAATGAAGGAATGGTGGCATGATATATATATATATATGTGTGTATGTATATATATGTAAAAACATATGTGTGTATATATATCTATATATATATCTAACCTCGTGGGCATCGGTACCATTTTCCTCTTTCTCCGTTCTTCCATTCTCCGAACTTTCCATCTTTCCGACGAAGGGCTACGCCCGAAATGTCATACACTCTCTCTTTCCTTTCCTGAGCGTCCAATAATACTATCCATATCACGTCCTCACTTTGTTGTTTTTTTGTTTTTTTGTTATTGTTTTTTTGAACTATATATATATATATATATATATA
>NC_068983.1:53915576-53920133 GCF_001194135.2 Octopus bimaculoides
TTTAAAGCGTGGCCGTTGCCAGTACCGCCTGACTGGCCTTCGTGCGGGTGACACGTAAAAGCACCCACTACACTCTCTGAGTGGTTGGCGTTAGGAAGGGCATCCAGCTGTAGAAACTCTGCCAAATTAGATTGGAGCCTGGTGTTGCCATCCGGTTTCACCAGTCCTCAGTCAAATCGTCCAACCCATGCTAGCATGGAAAGCAGACGTTAAACGACAATGATGATTACTCTTGCTTTAACATCAGCTTTTCATCACCACCACCACCATCACTACCACCACCATCATCATCATTATCATTGTCTTAATTACATCTGGGGTTTTTTTCATGTTTGCATGGAAATCCAGTCTAACGCTGATACAATTCTAAACTAAAGATTATCTCTAATATTTCTCATCTCAGTGGTTCTCGACGGGATTTTACACAACCCTTCGGGGCCCATATAAGAATTTGTCATTATAATTTATGTGCTATAAACCAATTATACTTCTACAATACTCAAAATGTTTTAATTATTTTTTAAATACAATTCCTAATAATATTTAATTATCAAAATATAATAAGATTTTTTTAAACATCAAATACTTATAGGGGTCCACCCTTGTAAAACAGGAATCAAAGGGTCTGTCGGTAAAAATTGGTTGAGAGCTACTGGTGTTACTAATTTCCCATTCATTAATTAAACCCAAATATAATACTATTATTTAAATATTTTCTGTTTGTTTTTTTATTCTCTTCGTAGTTTTTCTCAGATCGCGCAGTGATTGTGATGGAACTTTTAGAGCACGGAACACTTTTAAATCAATTACAAAAGCCAAAAAATAAATTTGGTTTCTCTGAAAGAAAGTTACTTGGATTATTAAAGGATATAAGTATGTCATTTCTTCTTATTATTAGGTTATTAAATTTGGAAGGTGCATGGGAGAAAGAGAGTCTCCTTAACATTGAGCCAACAAAGGGCCCAGCTATCCTGATCAACAGCAGTATGAGAGATAAGGCATATGAAGACAAAGAAAGCCCCTGGTCCATCAGGAATTACTATTGAGATGCTTGAAATAGACGTAGAAGCAGAGTAGGATATGGTCTAATCACCTGTATGTGTTGGACTCATGGTCGTGAGATTGTGGTTTCAATTCCTGGACCGGGTGACGTGTTGCATCCTTGAGCAAAACGCTTCATTTCACATTGCTCCAGTACACTCAGCTGGAAAAAATGAGTAATCCTGCAACAGACCAGAATTCCATCCAGATGGGGATTCTGGGTCTCATCCAGGTGGGGAATTTATACACCATGGAAACCAGGAAACTGGCTCTTATGAATCAGCATGACTCAAACAGGAAATGTTACCTTTACTTTAATCACCTGTATAGTTAATCAAGTTAGACAGGATGGTGTCGTACCCAATGACTGGTGTTGCAGCTTAATAGTCAGCTATTACAAGAGTAAAGGAGAGGCCTTACACGGAAGTAATTACAGAGGTATCAAATTGCTGGACCAGTTCATGAAAGTCACAGTGAGAGTTATAGCCTAATAAATTAAAAACAGAAATCAACTACATGAGATGCCGTTTGGTCTTATGCCAGAAAAAAGTATTACTCAAGTTGTCTTCTTAGACAGGAGAAGTATTTAGCAGAACTAAATGCAGGAGAAGTATTTAGCTCTGAGCAAACCATTGTACTTGACACTCATTGACCTGGAGAAAGCCTTTGACAAAGTTTCCACTCTGTTGTAAGGTGGTCTCTGAGGAAGCTTGAGATAGACAAATGGCTTGTGAAAGCCATACAAGCCTTGTACAGAAACACAGTCAGTAATGTAAGAGTTAGCCACAAGTTCAGCAAGGAAAGAAGGAATTCACTAGGGGTCAGTTCTCAATCCCCTCCTCATTATCACTGTCCTCCTGGACATTACAGAGGAATTTAATTAAGAGTGGCAGCACTTGGGAAGTACTATATGATAATGATTTTGCTCTCATAGCAGAATCTATAACAGAATTGAAATTTCAGGTGTGGAAGCAAAACCTGGAATCAAAGAGCCTTAAAGTTAACTTAGAAAAACCAAAGTTAGAGTAAACAAGAAAAGAGATACTCTCAATATGTAGAAAAGGCACAAGCAGGAATTCCATACAGTGTACTCAATGAAAGTTATGAATACAAGAGATACGGCAGAATCACAGGAAGGCTAATGGAGAAAATAGCGTGTATATGTAGAAGATGCACAGGTGCAATAAACCCTAAGGGCACATAGGAAATAGATTTTCTTGGATGTCCTGGAGGTTCCCTGGAGTGGTAGATAGTTTTTGTTACTTGGGTGACCTAATTAGCAGTAGTGGAAGATGTTCCAAAAATATTGTTATTAGAATAAGAATAGGATAGAGAAAATTTAGAGAGCTTGGATTTTTCTGATTTGGTGGGCACCATTTTTTTATTTATGTTTTGTTTAGTGTGTTTTCTACCGAAACACTTTAAAACTTCGTATACTTGTATATTTTGTCTTATAGAACAGAGAAAAAATTTTTATATTCGAAGTTGTTTCATGTTAAAAGTTGTCGTATTTCGGTAATTTCAACCAATCACTGACGTCTGTTGAGGTGAAAACAATTACTGCTATGGATTGTCAACAAAACGTTGTGCGGTGTAATGGGATCTTTTCCCTTGAATAAAAACAACGGCACTAATTTTATTCAAGGGAAAAGATCCCATTACACCGCACAACGTTTTGTTGACAATCCATAGCAGTAATTGTTTTCACCTCAATAGACGTCAGTGATTGGTTGAAATTACCGAAATACGACAATTTTAACACAAAATAACTTTGAAAAGATAAAATTTTCTCAATAACACTAAGAGTAAAAGATGTTTTATATGACACATTCTATCAGTGTCCCAAGTTTGAAAGTGTTTTGTTAAGAAAACAAGTGGCGCTCGCCAAATCAGAAAGATCCGAGAGCTTTTACCTCTGTTGGCAACAAGGGGTTTCTCTCTCTCTTTCTCTTCCACTCTCTGCATGAAAGGCAGATTGTATGATGCTTGCGTAGGAATAGTAATGCTACATGGTAGTGAGAAGTGGGCCCTGAATGCAGAGAACATGCAAAGAGAGGAATGAAGCTAGTATACACATCTGAGTGTATATTATCAGCATGCAAGTATGACAAAGTGCTAATATACTGAGAGAAAATTCATGCATAAGAGGAATCAGATGGAGTGTGCAAAAGAAAAGACTGTATTGGTTTGGTCATATGAAAAGTATGAAAGGGGACAATTGCATAACAAAGTGCCAATCACTTAAATTGGATGAAATTTGTGGAAGAAAGAGACCTAGGAAGTCATAGGACAAAGTACTGAAGGCTGATCTCAAGATGCTGACCCTAATAGGGGTGACAAAGGACTGAGATGACTGGCAATTTGCAGCGCTCAAGAAGATCTATCTGTAACAGCAAATATGAGGTCCTATAAACATTCATCTATGTTTATACATGTTGGGTGCTGTCCCTGCACCAATAGTGCTCTGTCAAGCATTTCCTGTATCCTATCTCCACACCTATCCCTTTCCCCAACACAAAATCCCTCATTAATACTTGTTACATCTAACACCTTGTGTCACCCATCACTGCCTTTCTTTCTCCCTCCACTTCCATCATTCACTCTCATTATCATCCCTTCCATGTGCTTTCTGCTCCCCATCTTCTACTGTGGTTCATCTTACACCTCACACTATCAGCTACCATTTCCAGCATCCTTTCATGCACATCTCATGTCTGTCTCCACCCACTATAGCAACCCATCATGTATCTCAAATTCTACCTCTCCAACTCTCCTATACTTTGCTCATCTAATCCCTGAACTATTATCTTTGAGCCATTCTTATCTCTCACATCTTACGCACCAACTATACTGAAACTACCCATCAAGCTGCACCTCCACTCCTGTCCACCACTCACCAAATTCACCTCTACCCCCATCTATAACCATCTAGTATTTTCCTCTCCAGCTTTTAAAACCACACCTCCTCCTGATCCAGTGCCCATATCATCTGTTACTCCAGGAGAGTGTTACACTGGAATCCCAGTACTGCTATCTCACTTTTTTCCTAAGTACTCCCACCCACCCTTATATAAATGCAGGGTAGCGATGTATCTTCTCTGTGGTAAGACACCTTTACTTCTCCCAGCCATAAAAATTACCTCTCCACCCTCTCAAAGACTCACCACTATCTATGCCAGCATGGAAAACAGACTTTAACCTTTTTATTATTAATAATAAGGCAGAGAGATGGCAAAATTGTTAGCATGTCTGACAAAAGGACTAGAGGCATTTCATTTGTGCCTTTAGTAGAATTATTATTAGCATGCTAGACGAAATGCTGCTAAGCATTTTGTCTATCTTTAAATTCTGAGTTCAAATACCACCAAGGTCGACTCGTAATTGACTAGTCCCCTATCCCAAAATTTCAGGTCATCCTATAACAGAAAGGATTATTATTATTATTATTATTATTATTATTATTATTATTATTATTATTATTATTATTATTATTATTATTATTATTATTATTATTAT